>NC_056575.1:19915989-20021992 GCF_018340385.1 Cyprinus carpio
GGCGCGCCCTCCCTGTCAAGCCGCATTAATAATTTTCCGCACAAACACTTGAATATGAAATAATAATTCACATTTTCCATATGCATTACAAACGTTTTTTGTGTTTTTTTTTTTAGGGCTGTCAAACTGATTAATCACGATTAATCACATCCAAAATAAAAGTTTTGTTTACATAATATATGTGTGTATACTGTGTAAGTTTATTATGTATATATAAATACACACACATGCATGTATATATTTAAGAAGAATATGTTAATGTTGATATATTAAATATATTTATATATAATATAAAATATAAGAATATAAATATAAAATGTATATAACATGTAAATATTTCTAAATATATCTAATTTATGTGTGTGTATTTTATATATACATAATAAATATAACCCTGTACACATACATATATTATGTAAACAAAACTTTTATTTTTGATGTGATTAATCGTGATTAATTATTTGACAGCACTATTTTTTTTACATGCAATTATCCAAAATAAAACTAAACAAGATTTGTAATTAAGATAAAATGTAGACAAATAAATGCTGCACGTGCACTCTGAGCAAATCTTTCACTCTGACATTTTACAGAATATTGTACAAACCTGCATTTAAATGCGGCTGCAATTTATTTATTTCATTTATTTATTTATTTTTTACTTAAATTATATAAAAGCAAGTAAAGAAGACTCCATTTAAATCACTGAAGTTGTCAATTAATGAAGCTCTTTTTTACATCGTGTGTATTTTGTTGATTAATGACTTGAGTTGAATCATGAGGACGTTTTATTAATCAGTCCATTCTTTAGAGTTTCAGTGATTTTAGCTAAATCATGCAGGTTTAAATTATTCGTTTCTTGTTTTAATTAGGCCTAAATAATGGGAGCGAAATTATACAGTCCCTCACGTTTTACTAAGATAAAGAAAATAATTTATAAAACACGCAAGCCTAGCTCACAATAGGCTACCACTCTTAATGCTCCGATGCAAAGTAGACCACAATTTCTTTTGAATAATATAACACACAATTCATATTATATAAATAATACTGCACACTATTTAAATGTGTCTAATCTAAAATATGGTGTAGAGAAAATATAAGCACAGGCTCATAGGCTTCACATTTATCCTGCTTGAATTCGTTCTAAGAAACGCACCTTCATAAGGACTGAACTTTCATCTGCGAATATTAAATATTTTAACTAGCCTAAAGTGTTTTCCTTTCATTTTCCCCGAATGCAGTCAAATAGCTGCAAATGCACAGGCAAAACTGAAGTCTATTCGCGAAAATGTGCTTTGATGCGCTTGTTTGAAAACTTGTGATTAAAGCGCCACTCAGCGGTCAAAAGCTGCAAATGCACTTTGCAGACGCCGCGGCGGCGGTACGAGCGGCGGTAGAAGTAACGTTTTGGATGTCCACCTACTGTAATTTGTCATTCAGGTGTTTCTAATCAGCATCTATATAAGAGTAAATTGTTTGATTGTAATACATACCCTGAAGAAGGCTGTTACGCGTGGGTTGTTTTTTCCCCTATGTCTTTTAAATTTTCTATCATGAAATAGCCAGTTCAATAAAGGCTTTTTATAAATTTCTAAAGAAGAGTGCCTTGGATTTCCTTCTACTACACGTCTTATAGTGTTAGGGGAGGGGCCATGCTCAGTGACTGTGTTTCGTCATTGAGTCATGATTTTAGCCCCGCCCAAAAAATTCTGAACACGAAAATGGTGAAAACCTGTTTAACTACACAATTAAGTATTACATAGTTCAGTCTTTGTAACATGTTTCCGCAATGCATTTCTAACATTTATAATGTGTTTAGAAACAATTCTCAGAATTGACTTTACACTGAGACCATCAGCAAAGATGCAGGCAAAGACAGTAAAAATATATTTTATTTATAAAGCACCTTTCTAGCACCAAAAGTGTGTACAATACAATCAATGCAGTGTAATAAAACTACAACTAAACAAGTAGCACAGCTCATGGGAGGAGAGGAAGGAGAGAGAGAGAGAGGCCGAGCACCGAGCACCAAAACTCCTCACATTGGTCTTTTCCCCCGTCACTTTATCAATAAAAATCCACCCTTCAGGGAACTTACCTGCATCCTCGTGTCGTGTGCTTCTTCACCCCGCCACACTGGTGGAGAATGTGGGCATTACAGTGAAGAAGTCACCGACAGCGATCCCTCCACATTGAGTTTCGCCCTTTTTCCCTTTCGACTCACGCACCCTCTCTGTTCCCCCAGGTGGTGCTCCTCCCCCACAATGGAAGAACCCCAGAAGATCCCCACACACCGAACTCCGCTACCTGACCCCCGTGCCCAAGCTACACAGTTGATCCCGAGGATGACGGTGCATGATGACGTCGAAATGTTCCTCCAGATGTTCGAAACCATCGCAGCCCGGGAGGCGTGGCCCATGGGCGCGGATTGTGGCGCCGCTTTTGACGGGAGAGGCGCAACGGGCATACTTTGCGCTCTCCCCCGAGCAGAGTGATTCCTATGAGGAACTGAAGAAGGAGATCTTAGGCCGGGTTGGGCTATCACTGATTAGCTCCGCCCAACTCTTCCACGAGTGGACCTTCAACCCGCGGCAGCAGGCCCGTGCTCAAGCCGCCGACCTTTCTCGCCTTGCCCAACACTGGCTACTGGCCGGGGGTCCAACCGCACACCAGGTAGCAGAGCGTGTAGTGGTCGACCGCCTTCGAGCCCTTCCCCGCTCTCTTCGTCAGGCAGCCGGCATGCGGAATCCAACCAACATCGACGAGCTGGTGGAGGCCACCCAACACCGGGAGGTTGGGGATCGAGCGCCGCCTTTTCCCCAAAGGGTGGTCCAGGAGCGACGCACGCCGGAGGGCACCCAGCGACCAGTGAGCAGGCCGGCGGTTCCCGGCCCGCAAGATGAGCCCAGGCACACCGAAGCACCCCTCTCTCCTGGACGGGCTTGGCTGGCAGGCTGCACCGTACATGCGGAAACCCCAGAGAAGGCACCGCGGGCAGAGGTGAGGGTAAATGGCCGCCCATTCCTCGCCCTCCTGGACTCCGGCAGCGCGGTCAGCCTAGTGAAATCAACTGTCCTTCCCTCGCGAGCCGAAAGCCAAAGCGCGGCTGCCCATCACCTGCGTACACGGCAACACAAGGGAAGTTCCGGCGCGGCGCGTTACCATCACAGCACCACCCGGCACCTGGCCGGTAGAAGCCGGGATCGTCAGGGATCTGCCAGTCCCTGTCCTCCTCAGGAGGAACTGGCCAGGATTCGACCGCCTACTCGCCGCCACCACTCAGCCTGTCAGCCCCGCCGGGAACCGCCAAAAACAGAGGACAGCGGGGAAACCCAGACGGCGCCCCATGTTGCTGGCCTCGGACAGCCCCAAGGATGGTGAGTCAACCCCCCAGAATCCTAACCTCTACTTTGATCTCTTTCAGCAGGTGACTGGGGCCGGGGCGTTCGCCAGAGAGCAACACGAGGACGACCGTTTGAAACACTGCTGGGCCCAAGTGAGGGTCGCCGAAGGGAAAGAGCTCCAGCCAGCGCCCCATCCAACTTCTCACTTTGTGCTGCAAAATGGCCTGCTTTACTGTGTCGCACAGCGTAGGGGGGAGGAAAAAACCCTACTGGTATTCCCTCGGACCAAGACGGAGGCGCTGATGGAGCTAGCCCATGCACACCCCATGGCAGGCCACCTGGGGGCCCAAAACACAATCCAGCACATCCGCAATTGTTTCCACTGGCCGGGCCTGGAGGCCGAGGTCAAGTGCTTCTGTCAGGCCTGCCCAACCTGCCAACGAACGTCACCGCGCTCCCCTCCCCCCAGCCCGCTGATACCGCTGCGCATCATTGAGGTGCCCTTCGAGTGGATCGGGATGCATCTGGTAGGGCCACTGCCGAAGTCCGCCCTGGGGCATGAACCCATCCTGGTCATCCTGGACTATGCCACCCGCTATCCTGAGGCCATCCCCTCCGTAAAACCACGGTGAAGGCCATCGCCCAAGAGCTATTCCTGCTCTTTAGCCAGGTTGGCATACCCGCCCAGATACTGACTGACCAGGGGACCCTGTTTATGTCCCTGCTAATGGCAGATCTTTGTCGGCTCCTGAAAGTCAAACAGCTCCGCACCATTGTGTACCACCCCCAAACCGATGGACTGGTCAAACAGTTCAATCAGACGCTAAAGCAGATGTTACGTTGGGTGGCTGCCGAGGACAAGCGGGACTGGGACAAGATGTTGCCCTATGTACTCTTCGGTATCCGAGAGGTGCCCCAAGCATCCACTGGCTTCGAACTCCTCTACAGCCGGCAGCCCCGCAGCCTGCTTGACGTTGCCAGAGAGGCCTGGGAACAACAACCACTGTGGAACACGTGCGGGAGATGCGAGAGCGGATCGACAAAGTGATGCCTATATTCCGGGAACACCTCGCCAAGGCCCAACAAGCCCAGCAACGACACTACAACAGGACGGCCCAGCCACGGGAGTTCCAGCCAGGAGACCACGTTATGGTCCTGGTCCCCACGGCCGCCTGCAAATTCCTGGCCAGCTGGCAGGGGCCATACACTGTAACGGAAAAGGTCGGCCCTGTCCCTTACCGAGTACGGCAGCCAGGAAGAAGAAAAGAGAACCAGCTGTATCACGTGAATCTCCTGAAACGCTGGGTCGGGACCAGACCCCAGCTCTCTGCCCTCGCTAACACACTTCCCATGGTTGTCGACATGGACCCTCATCTCTCGGCCGCCCAAAAGTCTGTGCTGCAACATCTGGTCAGTCAGTTTTCCTATGTGTTCTAACCTCAGCCTGGGCGGACCCACGTCCTCAAACACGACATCTGCACACCACCTGGAGTCATCGTCCGGCAGCGGCCTTATCGTGTCCCAGAGGCTCAGCGACACGCCATCGAGGAAGAGGTCCAGGAGATGGTAAAGTTAGGGGTCATCAAACCATCACGCAGCCCATGGTCCAGCCTCATCATCATGGTTCCAAAGCCCGATGGCACCTTCCGCTTCTGTAGTGACTTCCGCCGCTTAAACGAAGTCTCCAAGTTAGACGGCTACCTGATGCCACGGGTTGACGGGCTGCTGGATCGCCTGGGAAGGGCCCAGTTTATCTCGACCTTAGACCTCACCAAGGGCTACTGGCAGGTCCCCTTAACGGAGCCGGCCAAACCGAAGACGGCGTTCTCAACCCCAAGCGGCCATTGGCTGTACCGGGTCCTTCCCTTCGGCCTGCACGGGGCCCCCGCCACCTTCCAGTGCCTAATGGACGTCCTCCTGCGGCCACACCAAGGCAGACTAGGACCCTACCTAAATGACTTCATTATCCACTCGGAGACTTGGGAAGACCAACTTGAGCGGCTGCGGAAGGTGCTTTTGGAAATATGCCGGGATGGCCTGACCGCCAACCTCAGGAAGTGTCACCTGGCCCTCGCTGAAGCAAAGTACCTGGGCTACCAGGTGGGTCGCGGCCTCAGTAGACCCCAAGAGAAGAAGGTGACGGCTATCCTCTCCATGCCGCGGCCTGCCTCCAAGACTCGGGTACGGGCCTTTTTGGGGTTGGCGGACTACTACCATTGTTTTATCCTTAACTTCTCCTCCTTAGCTTCTCCCCTGACAGACCTGACCAGGAAGGGGCAGCCGGAGAAGATCCCCTGGAGCCCTGAGGCGGAGGCAGCGTTCCAGCGGATAAAGACAGCCCTCACATCAGAGCCAGTGCTCAGAGCCTCCAACTTCAACCGCCCCTTCCTGCTGCAGACAGATGCATCCGACACCGGGTTGGGAGCCATCCTTTCCCAGGTGATATATATCACCCGAAAGCTGAACCCAGCGGAGCGACGGTACGCGACCGTCGAAAAGGAGGCGTCAAGTGGGCAGTCCTGAAGCTCCGGTATTACCTCCCCGGCTGCCAGTTCACCCTGATCACCAACCACACCCCTCTGCAGTGGATGGCCCGAGCCAAGGACACAAACCCCAGGGTGACTCGGTGGTTCCTTGCACTCCAGGATTTCCACTTCACCGTACAACACTGGGTGGGGACGGCCAATGCGAACGGCAACGGTCTCTCCAGGATATGGGCGGCTTTTGCAGGTCTGTAAGGGTCCACTCCCCGCCCTCCCCCAATCTCCCCGCTACTATATATAGCTGCAACCAGCTGATGCAGTCAGCTGTCAAATAGCTCCAATCACTACCATTCTCCTATTATAGTTCAGTCAGGCCACAGAGGCATAGGCTGCAACCAGCTGATGCGATCAGCTGTCAAATAGCTCCAATCACTACCATTCTCCTATTAGACACAGGACATATATATGTGGAACTACTGCTCAGAGCTATCGCTTAGCTCAGGAACAACCCTCTCTTCCTCCCCATTATAAGCATGAGCATATTACCGTGCACCTTCTTGTTGTCGTCTTCTTTGTTTCAGATCACTAAGGCTTTCAAGTCCTGGTTGGCATGGACCTCACTGCTGAGAGACACTCATCCTCATAACCAAGCTACAGGATAGAAGTCCCACTGCCACATCTACACGATTACCACTGTTCGCTTTTAAAGACATTATTAAGTGTCTTAATTGTCATGTATTTCCAAGCTGATGGTTCTGGGGGTTAATGTTTAAGCTCTTGTATGTTCAATTAATTTGGGAGCAAGAACCCCCATAAGGAACCATACCGCCAAAGATAAATTGTGTTCAATAAACTCAAGTAACTTGCCAAACTGGTCCTGTCCGAAATATATTTATACTACAGGGCCGTTTAATGCTTGAATCTGATTGGCTGACAAATGTTCTGAGGTGTGCAATTATCGTGGCCGCATCACCACCTCGGGTGTGCATTATTTTTCTAATAATTCAACGGCCCGTCGTCAATTATTCCTTACATATATATTTTAGTACACCTAGTTAGTACAAAAAACATTAGTACAACTTAAATCGGTACATAAAATGAACGCTGATGCTGATGATACTCAGCCCTATATTTCTTCGCGGCCTGATTAAACAAACAAATTCGCAAAACTAACAGAATGAATAGTCGATATAAAAAACTGGATGACTAGTAATTTCCTACGAGGTTTTAATTATTGGACCAAAAACCTCTACATGTAATAACCAAAAACACTTGAAGGCTGCTATGTTAATTCTTCGTCATCAGGTGGGAACTTAGGTGTGCTATTTGATAGCAATCTTCCTCTTTTCCATCTTAAAAATATATCTAAATTACGACCTATGCTCTCAATGTCAAATGCAGAAACGTTAATTCATACGTTCTTGACCTCAAGGTTAGATTATTGTAATGCTTTATTGGGTGGTTGTTCTGCATGCTTAATAAACCATCTCCAGCTGATCCAAAATGCAGCAGCTAGAGTTCTTACTAGAACCAGAAAGTATGGCCATATTAGCCCGGTTCTGTCAAAACTGCACTGGCCCCCTATTGAACATCATATAGATTTTAAAATGTTGCTTATTACTTATAAAGCCCTGAGTGGTTTAGCACCTCAGTATTTGAATGAGCTCTTGTTACATTATAGTCCTCCATGTCCGCTGTGATCTCAAAACTCAGGCAATTTGATAATACCTAGAATATCAAAATCAACTCCGGGCGGCAGATCCTTTTTCTATTTACCGCCTAAATTCTGGAATAACCTACCTAACATTGTTCGGGAGGCAGACACACTCTTGCAGTTTAAATCTAGATTAAAGACCTATCTCTTTAACATAGCATATACATAATACACTATCGCATTTCTATAATTCAAATCCGTTAAAGGATTGTTAGGCTGCATTAATTAGGTCAGCTGGAACACTCCCATAACACCTGATGTACTCGCTACATCGTAAGATCTACATCTACACTAATATTAGTCTCTTTCATTCTTTATCTGTATCCAGATCAGATGGAGGATCAGCACCTAGAGATGACCTCTACAGCCCTGAATGTCAGCGGAGACCACGTCATATAGAGGAGCCCCAGAGACAGATCACCTGTGAAGACCTCGTCACCTTGACGACCATCGACACAAGACCATGGGAACCAGACAAGTCCTCTGCACCTGTGTTGAAGCCTGGAATTAAACCACGCCATGCTGGTGTCGTCTGGCCAGAGGAAGAGCCTCGCGGAGCCTGGTTTTTACCAAGGTTTTTTCTCCATTCTGTCACCGATGGCGTTTTTGTTTCTTGCCACTGTCACCTTTGGCTTGCTTAGTTGAGGACACTTAATTGATTGCACAGACACTACTGGAAGAGAGCTGAACTGGATGATGACATCACTTAATCATCAATAAACTGACTTTATCTAGAAAAATGACTCTTTGTTAACATCTTCTTGCATTATTGACAAATTATTTTCCTGTTTGACACTGTAAAGCTGCTTTGACACATTCTGTATTATATAAAGTGCTATACAAATAAAGGTGACTTGAATTGATTTGACAGTGAAAGAAAATGTTCTTTGACCCCTAGTGTTAAATCCTGGGGCAGGCTGCTGTCAGGGGCACTGTTATGGGGTGCAGAGTATGCCAGGCATATGGGCCCACCAGGTCGCTAGGGGCTTAAAATCACCACTTTGGAATAATTTTTTACCTTTTTTAAATTTTATCTCGTATACATGAAAACATTTTAACTATTATTAAACTATGGGGCCGTTGAATGCTTGAATCTGATTTGCTGATGAAAGTTCTGTGGTCTGGAATTTTTTCTGGGAAACGCGACGCGAACGTAGTTCCAGGCAGCTCTCTTGACCGCATTACAGTTCCATATCACTTCGCATAGTTAACTGTTATAACAGAAATTACAGGACAACAACATGACAAACGATTTTCCAAAAGTATATACACTAGCATATACCAGCTTTAAAATGACATTTTGGAACCAGCAAAAGAGACGTTGGATGAGATGCAGAAAAAATAATCCTACTCACAATAGCAATTTAAGTACAAAAACCGGATAAATCCCTTTAAATATATCATCTGATTGATGTGTTGAGGTGTGATTACTGTAGTATATGTCAATATACTATGTACAGTATATGCCAGAATAATTGACTCCGCCTCGCGTTGTGGCTGCATCACATCCTCGGGTGTGCATTATTTTTCTAATAATTCAACGGTCAGTTATTCCTTACATAACGCATTCATATAAAATTATAATCTGTAAATTAAAGAAAGTCATTGGTGAAAGTGAACTTGTTCTCCTGACACTTCTATATACAATACGCACAACATTAATGATACAAAGAACATGATGGATGAAAAGAGGCATTTGTCTGGTGCTCTAAACTGAAAACAAAAAAGTAGTGAAGAGGTGGAAAAGAGGAGAATTAAACCGAAAGGAGGGATGGGTCTACCTCATTTTCAGCTGTATTACTGGGCATGTAATATAAGAGCACTTTCATTTGGAATACAGGAGGGGTCAATAGAGTGGTGTGATATGGAAAATAAATCATGCTCACCTTCTTCAGTTTTAATTTATTATTTTTTTTCTAGTTTGCACTATCCTTGACCATGTTTGAAACTTTGCATTATTAGAACTCTCATGTTATTGCCTCAAGACGAATCACTTGTTGAATTCTTCATTTTGAAGTCACTTTGGATAAAAGTGTCTGGTAAATCAGTAAATGTAAATTTAAAAACTCCTTTTCAACATTAGGTATACAAATAAAAGTGAATTTGTGTATATTTTTAAATATAAATGTTATTTGCAAATAGTTTAAATACATTATTTTCTGAATTCTACTTTTTTCTAATAAATTATTTCATTCTCTTTATGTTGCATTTTCAAATCCAAGTGATCCAAACTCATAGCACTTGTATAAGATGGAGTTGGTAACGTGGTAATTCTAGACCCTGGCTTAGATGCTATGGTTATTCTGCACACAGCCACTAGATGGTGCTGCTAGCTTGTGTAGTGCTGTGCAGAGGAATTCATGCATGAAATAAATGTATTTGAAAATGTTAAATTTTTCATCGCAATATTTCAACATTTTTATTGTCAGATGTACACAGTCCACCTGGGTCATTTTTCACAGGTTGAAAAATCTGTATAATAGGCATCTGTATAAATATGGGGGGGGGGGGGGGTTACATTCCTGAAAATTACATGCCTGTTTTGTTTGTTTTTCTTGTTTGTTTGTTTTATTTTTTTTTTTTTTTATCTCTTGTTCTGGCATTCCAATGAGAGCAGATGCCAACTTTGGTGATAAAATTCATTCATTTATTCATTACAGCACATAAAAAATTTTGTTAATTATTTTATGGAAAACCAATTACCTCAGTATCTCCAGCTGACAGTTTGGACTCTTCAGTCCATCAGAAAGCAGCTTCACTCCAGAATCCTGCAGGTCATTGTTACTCAGGTCCAGCTCTCTCAGAAAGGAGTTTGATGACTGTAGAGCTGAAGACAAACTCTCACAAGACTGAGCAGTGAGATTACAGCACTGTAGCCTGTGTAGAGAAAAAAATAATAATAATAAAAACAAATAATGTGTTTATTGGGTATGGTTTATATTCTGGAGCACAGATAACTTGCAAAAACTATTGACTAGTGATGTAGTTAATGCAAAGCTATAACCATATATTATATATGATATATTCAGATATTACTGAATTTAAAAGAGACTGTAAGGCTATAAAATAAAAGGCTTCTTTTAGTTAATATTTTAATTTTGTTTCAATAATTCAACTCTTCATAAAACATTAAACCTACGCTTTTAATAAACCAAAGTTTTCCTTAACTTATGACACAATAAAGAACAATAAAATGGCTAGAACTTGAATACAACTTGCCTGATGGTGGAGGTGCATTGGCATTTAATATTAACACACAAAATAATACATATACCAAGTTCTGTCGTGAAACTCTAGAGTAGAGACCTGAGGGCCTTGGGCATGTTTTAGGCTTCTCCTTATTTTTATATTTTAGACATCCATCGATTCGGGCCAATTTTCACGTCATAGTTCAGAAGTGGGCTGGGCCTCGGGCCTGTTTTAGGCTTCTCCTTATTTTTATATTTTAGACATCAATCAATTAGTGATGAAAAAAATAAAAATAAATACAAAAATGTGCCGCACAGGTGGAAGCAACATGAGACCGTGCTACCGTCTCAGGCCAGGGCCAGGCTAGGGCATAAATTTGAAGCCCGTTCAGGGCTCTACTCTAGATGGCACAGGCTGATGAGTCCTTAATGTAAACTGATGATATTCTAAGCATTAAACGACTTGTCACAAACTGATTGTATCATGTTGCATATGCAGCCAATGAGCTTGCTGCTTTACATTTAAGTAGCTGGTTAGGATTCGCTTGAGCATTGCAGCACGCTTGCAGAACTTTCACTTTCTGAAACCTTCACATTCCCCAGCTCCAGGGGTAGAATTGTTGCATTATTCCAAATAAATGCATTATGATCCACAAATAAATGTAAAGCCATTAACAAAAACAAAATGTATTCACAAAATAAATACACTGAACAAAATTATAAACGCAACACTTTTGTTCTTGGCCCCATTTTTCATGAGCTGAACTCAAAGATCTAAGCCTTTTTCTATGTATACAAAAGGCCTATTTCTCTCAAATACTGTTCACAAATCTGTCTTAATCTGTGTTCGTGAGCACTTCTCCTTTGCCGAGATAATCCATCCACCTCACAGGTGTGGCATATCAAGATGCTGATTAGACAGCATGATTATTGCACAGGTGTGCCTTAGGCTGGTCACAATAAAAGGCCACTCTAAAATATGCAGTTTTATCACACAGCACAATGCCACAGATCTCGCAAGTTTTGAGGGAGTGTGCAATTGGCATGCTGATTGCAGGAATGTCCACCAGAGCTGTTGCCCGTGAATTTAATGTTAATTTCTCTACCATAAGCCGTTTAAGTACTTTACTAGTACTTAAGTAAAATTTAATTCTTGTAATGCTATTTTTACTTGAGTAGAATATTTTCATACTCTTTCCACCTCTGCCAAAGCAAATAGAAATCTACTGCGATGCTGTGTACTCTGCACGAGGCCTAACATGATGAAGGACAAATTATTCACACATTACTCAGTTACTTATTGACGCTTTTCTTTCCATCTTGAATGATGCTTCCATAACACATTTGTATCCAGTACAGCATTGTTCCCATAGCCGTGATTTAAAGTGCTGTTTCTCTGGCATTTTCAAATGCATGTAAAATTACTGCGGCTTGGCATGGTACACAGTGTAATGATCTAACGAAATCCAATTTTAAACATCTTTTACTGTATAAATTTTTATGGCCCTTATATTTCCTATTTGAGCCAATGCATATTATGAATTAAGTTATTTTAGGAAGAGACCGCCCTTATTGTAAAGCAAAACGTGATTGGTTATAGCGAGAACGTGCTATGATTGGATGAATCCACAAATGCGTGCAGCGATCTACAAATGTACAAGACTGAATATGTGAATGTGTTTTTTATTTGCAAATCTCATTTTATTTATTTGTGAATTTTATTGTGAACCTCTGAGATTTATTTATAGATTTCATTCTATTTACTTGTTATGTTTAATTTTTTGTAAATCTCTTTACATTTATTTGTGGATTTATTTGGAATAATGCGACAATTCTACCCCCATAGCTCCACCTGTATAGATCTGCTATGCATTATTTTCATATGCTATTTGTGCAGCAGCAGTATGTCTTAAATACTCACAGCACCATATCAGCATATGTATTGGCTATAACAAGTTCCTGTACTTGCTTGCAGCAATAATACAGCAATAACCAACAGCAGCAGCAATTCAGCAGCTGCAGCATACCAGATCTGTTCCGCCAAGACCAAATACATTAACGTTGTCATATTCATTGCCATGCTAAAATCTCCTGAGAATTGTCATGATAGAATTACGTTTATTCATTTTTCTGAACAGTCTTGGCCAAAAAGTCACTGTGTAAAATTAAAGCACAATTAATAAGGGGAGACACTGCAGGTGAATAGGGTAAAAATATTTACTAATAGTTAACACCTTACTTACCCAGTTAATTGATTACATTGACAATTGCAAACATTTTTTTATATTACAAGTTTCCTAAAATGTTATGTTTAAATATGCAAATGAGGCATTGTTTAATGAAATACGCACTAATTTGTAGTACAAAAATCTGAAGTCATTTTTTTAAATTCTTGTTTATTTTTTTTATTTTTATTTTTTACATATTAGAGTAAAATGTTTTTACAGAAGGAATGTTTGGTATCTCTTTTTGTCACTCCATAATTCAGAAAAATCTTTGAACAGCCAGAAAACAATATATTTTAACAATTGGGGGGGGGGGGGGGATTAAAATGTATATAATCATGCAAATTATATATGAACAAATTCCTCTGTAAAAACCTTCAGAATATAGACAGGAATAAAAATGAAAGTGTGTGTAAGTGGAGTGTGTAAGTGCTATTGAACTGGGGATTTATGGCTTAGTGTAGGAGAAAAAAACTAAATTGAAATCTATTGACACAAATAGATAAAGTGCCATCAAAGAAACACTTAACAGTAGCTGTGTTTACCTGGACCCTACTAATCCAATCATAATAGGACTAGAAGCACAATCAGAATAAAAATGTCAAATGTAAACACGTCAATCGGATTAAATTGGCCAGATCTGACTAAAATTTCGATCGGATTGTAAGGGTTGGTTTAATTCCTTTTGTAATCCGAGCGAGAGAACATGTAAACACTTGATCGGATTGAAAAACGAAACTGGAAAGTACTGAGCATACGCACTTTGCGCATTGATGTAGAAATAGCGTAATGACGTATGACGCGTGGAACGAGCTGTTCTTTCTGGTGAATAAAGTGTCATAAATAAAGTATCCCGTCATTATGAACTCCCATTTCACTCAGCGTCTTTGAAGTGGAGCAGGGCAACGTCCCACCAGTCCTTGTTTAAGACTCTCATCAACAGACGGGTGCATGAAGGGGCACTTTTAATATTGTTTTTTAAAGTAAGCAGCACTGCACAACAGTTTATGTGCTGGTCGTCGCCTAATTAGAACCCAAAGTAGATAAATATCACGTGTGCTTTTTAAAGTAGTATGCGACAACAGCGGGAAACTGTATAATTCATGCGGTGTGCACATATCAAAAGATTAAATCCGATCAGAAGCTTGTGACATGTAAACGTGCATATCAACCCGATCACTTTATTCAGCGTTCATGTAAACACTATGTTGGGATTCGTCAATCAGAATGAATTCATTCCGATGAAAGCAAAAAGTGTCCATGTAGACGCACCTAGTGTCTTTTGGATGATTTCTTTACACTAATCTTTATGAAAAGCCAAAAAGCCCAAAATCTCAAAATTGACAGCTGCATCTAAAAACAGTATTTTTGCCTGCAGTGTCTCCCCTTAAAACAACTAACAGTATATATAAATTAATATTAAGAAGACTCTTACAGTGCTCTTCTGGTGTTTTTGATGACTGGCAGCGTCTCATCAGTGCTTCATCAGATCTTCTGTATTTCTGCAGTTCAAATTTCTCCTGAGTCTCTTCTGACATGAGGAGCACAAACACCAGAGCTGACCACTGAGCAGAGGAGAGATTCTGCTCTGAAAGTTTTCCAGAGCTCAGATTCTTCTGGATTTCCTCCACAAAGTCATCATTCAGTTCATTCAGGCAGTAGAAGAGATTGATGGTCCTCTCTGTTGATTCCTCCATCTCTATTTTCTCTTTGATATAGTCAGCAGTGTCTTTGGTGTCCTCTGTTCTGAGCTCCAGTGCTGGCAGTAGTTCCTTCAGGTCTCTCTGATTGGACTCCAGTGAGAAACCCAGGAGGAATCGGAGGAAGAGGTCCAGGTGTCCATTCTCACTTTGTAAAGCCTCATTGACTACAGCTTTATGAAGTTCAAACAGTGGCTTTTTGGATAGGATACATGTCAGTTTTTTCCAGGATTTAAGAAATGGGTTTGCTTTCTTGTTTTTGGTTAATAAAAACACATAGAGAGCAGCAAGTAATTCCTGGATGCTGAGATGTACGAAGCTGTAAACGTTTCTCTCTGACATAGATTTTTCCTCCTGAAACATCCGGGTGCATAACCCAGAGTACACAGACCCCTCATTGATATCTAGTCCACACTCCTCAAGATCTTCTTTGTAGAAAATCAGATTACCTTTCTGTAGTTGTTTAAAGGCCAGTTTCCCAAGCTTCAGAATAATCTCATCAAAAGACATGACTTCAGCCTTAGTTTTAGGATCCTTGCAATATTTTGTTTTCATCTGTTGCTTCTGAGAAAGTAAAAATTTGTGTACATCCCTGTGAGGGTTGTGGGTGTTTTTGTCATTGCTCTCTCGAACCAGCAGAGGCCTGAAGAACAGTGAGAGAGATCCAGCGAAGACCGGGATGGTGACACATGATGTACAGACTTCTGAATTTTTCTGATGTGATGGATGATGGTTTTTCAGCAACCCTCAGGACTGCTGTTTTTGATGAAGTCTTTCTCTTTCTGCTCATCACTAAATCCTCGTACCTCTGTCACCTGATCAATGTATTCTCGGGGTACCAGAACTGGCTGCTGCTGGTCTGGATGTGATCCAGATGAGATCAGAGGGAACCAGATGATTCTTGATTAGGGTTGTAACTATATTTACTCACTGTGGTTTTTCTTATTACATCTGTAAAACTGTCACCCCCTCTTCAAAGCTCAAAGTGAAGCGACATTCATCCAAGCCCATCAAAGATGAACATGACCTTATTGCCCCATCTCAGGAAAGAGATGTCAGCTCTTTAAGGCCACTAAAAGCAGTATGTGTTAAGCAATCCCATGAGACTGTACTCCTCTTTAATCAAATTCAGTTCACGGAATGGGAGTGGAAAAATGAAGTCTATATCTTGATTTTCTTTTCCTTTAGCCCAGTCAAGGATGAATTTCTTGACAGAGACAGTTTTTCCCACTCCTGCAATCCCCACTGTCAGCACTTTTCTGTTTTGTGTCGACCCATGTATGGTCTTTGAAACATGTCATGTACACTGGATCAGCGTGTCCTTGGCAGTCAGTCGGCTGTGATTGTGATTCGATCCTGTCTCACCACCTCGTGTTCATTCATTCTTCCTCCAGTCTGATTCTCCACCACATATAAATCAGTGTAAATATCATCCAGGTATTTATTATGACCTGTCTGTGAATTACCAACCAATATCCGCTCACAGTGCTGTTTTAACTTGTCCTTCAAGATCTTTGTGTAATCATTATGAGTAGCTTTACTGTCCTCTGCAGCTGAGCCTTTGAGAAAATAATGATTATAAAATCTTTATGTAGACTCTGACAGGGTCTATGATTCCCATTACAAAACTTGAAAACTGTGTGTGAGTCTATATTCTAATTAATGCTCCTGAAGGGCCAATGAATGAGACTTATGCCTAGTTCACACTACAGGATTTTAAGCCTGATGCAAGTTACCGAGCTCGCCAACAGGTCCAGCTGTGATTGGGGGAAAATCAGTGGGTGATCTTGCATGTGTTTTTGTGACAAAACATGGTTTGGGGACAGGATAGAGTTGTTGGGTGACAGAGTTGTCAGCTCGTGTAGTGTGGCGATCATTTACGTTTTGTCACGTAGCGTAAAATAATTGATCATAATGACTTCAAAACAGACAATCAAGTCTTGTAGTCTGAAAGGCACAGGGATCTGCAGAGGTTTTAAGTCGTGTAGTGTGAACTAGGCTTTAAGAGGGTGTTCATTCGGTGTTTGATTAGGGTTGGCACTAAACTCCACAGGTCAGCGATCTTCCAGAACAGGTTTGGACACCCCTGTTCTAGACCAGGGGTAGGCAAGTTCAGTCCTGCAGTGTTTAGCTCCAACCCTAATCAAACACACCTGAACAAGCTAATCGATGTCTTCAGGATTATAAAGGCTATAGGCAGGTGAGTTTCTTTTTCAGAAAGTTTTAGACCCAGCAACTTTATAGGACTGAACTTACCTACCCCTGCTCTAGACTTAGCTCAGAATTTTCCCCTATAACTATGCACGCTGCTTGTAAACATCAAAGTTCTGGTGACGCTGTTCAATCAATGTTACAAGAAAGACTGTCCAGTTTAGCACTGATAATGTCTGTGCTTGCAAAATCAACGTTAAAGCTGCAGTGAAAGACTTTGCGCACCAAAATGCAAATGATTTGGTAGAGTTTTTGCTTGTTTGTTTTGCTTGTTATAGAGTTTTTCCTTTAATGTATGGAAAGGAAATGTTTTTTTCTCCAACTTTTTTTTATTTTATTTTACTGTTTATTTTATTACAGTAATGAGATGTGTGCTGTCCATTTGCCTACATTAATTTTTTGAGCTTAATGTTAAATGAAATAATAGTCAGAGGCCCTATAACAGGTGTTTGTGTATTATTGTTGAAGGATCCTCTTGCTATTGCTAAAATGACAATCAAATCAGAATAGCTGCACTTTTGCCTCCACATTCATAGACTAAATATGTATCCCTGCAGGGATTTCAGTCTGACAAAAAGCAAAATCAAATATGCACATTAAATAGCCTATATAATGTTATTCTATAAATAACACCAAATGCATCAATGCAATGATAATTCATCACATTCATTGCTGTTAAATCAGATGTGTAAATTTTCATACATGAAAGGTTTACCTTGTTTTTCTCTGTTATTCTCTGCTGTCTCTGAGCATTTGTGTTTATCTGAGATGCATACAGAATGAGAGAAATAAACAGAAGATACAGATAAATTATAATTGAGAGAGTATTCTATAGCACTAAAATGGTGCTAAATCATGTGTCCCATTAACTCACTACGAGGATGTAACATTACCAGTCTTTACTCAAATGCTAGTATTAGTAGTGAGTCTTGTCATAGTGATGACAGTGTACCGTTTCCTGCAGCATGTGAGCTATAGTTTGAAGTGTACTGGTCCAGTAAAGGTGCTTCCAGCGAGTACAGGAGCATTTACACTTGCACTTGTTTCAGCTTTCACTTCAACAACATTGGCTCCAGGCTGAGCACTGCTTCTTATCTGGACTGGAGATTTATCAGCTGAAAGAGAGATAAAGATTTATGATTCTTACAAAGATTTACATACTTTACAAACTTTTATATAACTCGGATACTTGTATTTGTGATTGTAATGATGCCTTCATGATACTAAATTATTTCACCTACTGGTCAAGCATAATTTGTATCACACTATAAAAATAAATTATATCACAGTATAAAAAGTTTTAATCAAGCTTTTTAGTCCTTTGTAAAATGGGGGGTCATAGTTCTATTAAATTTATTTGTGTAAGACCTGCTACTGTTGGGCTATGCCCTGCAATTTGCTGTTTTATTTCCTGTTTCCATGTACAGTACAAGCAGTGATTGTTATTTACCCTGTAAATAAGCTCCAGCATAATAAAAAGAGATAAAAATACAATCTTTTAAAAACAACTTTATTAAATCATATGTGTGTGTGTGTGTGTGTGTGTGTGTGAGAGAGAGAGAGTTTTTGAATTTTTCACAACTTTATTAAATCATTCAAACAAATTCACAATATAATTTTAAAAACTCATCACATTACGCATTTCCAAAGTGTTTCCACGTTTCCATTTTTTCACACCTAAAACTTACTCCAATACCAAATTAAAAAACAGTTCATTCACTACTGTACAAATACCTTCATTATACCTCCACCTATGCAAAAAACTTTCATAGTCATTAATCAACTTCTAAAAGTTAAAATCAATCAAGATTCGACCTTTCACCAATCTTTTAAAAACCAATTCTACTTTTTGTGCTTCTCTACCTTCTATTTTTCTTTGCCTCGTAATGTAGATAGCTCTCTTAGCTTGTCCAATTAAAAAATTCAGCAATTGACTTTTAGTTCTGTGAGCTGCTCTATAAAATGGGCCAAAGATATAGCTCTGAAAAGAAAAATGTTCACCAAAATTAGAAAACATTAGGGTAAGTATATTAAACAAATTTTCCAATCTTGAACACTCTAAAAAAAACGATGACAAATTGTTTCCCCTTTTTTACAGAATGGGCACTTGTCAGACACATTAGAATTAATAACACTCACAAACGCATTAACAGCAACTATGCCATGCAGTATCTTCCACTGAACATCACCTGTACACTTTTCCAAAAGTGTTTTATAAAGAATTCTCCATACAGGTTTTACATCATCTTCCAACCCCAACTTTTCTCTCCATATTGTATCCTTTCGTTCCCTAAGAAAAGTTTTATTCAAAACCTTAACACAGCATTTATACAACACTTTACTTCGAGCATCTTGAAAGTTCAGATCCTCCAGACCTTCCAAGTCCAAAAAAAAATATATATATATTTAAGCACTTTAAATCAGGAGTGATAAAAATGTTTGGAAATGGATCTGAATAGCAGGAACAATCTTACCATTATAATATTCCTTCAACTGTGTTTTTCTTCTACTGTCAACCTTTGCATTAGCAAATATATAATCTTTCCAAACTGACGTACAGACTGAACTCTCAAAAAAGATGCAACTGCCTGAACATTGCTTAGCTCAGGACCACCAATGTCCATTAAATTATGTAGCCTTAAAGCCTTTGATGAGCATAAGATTTGAGATAATCCTGGTGTGATTCAAAAGCCACATCCAACCTCGCTCCATGTACAAGGGGTTTTCTTAAGCAGCCAGTACAGAGATGATGTGTCTTGCCTCGGTTTCTTAAATAGTTGCCAGATGTTAAAGAGTCCTTTGTAGAATTTAATTGATTCATTGATCTGTAGTTTGCTGGAGTCCATTAAAAAGAGTACAGAGTTCAAATCCAAACCGCTGACCCATTTAAAAATAATGTCAGCTACTTTCCTCCAGACCAAAACCTCTAGTCCTGTTAAGAATCTCTGCAAAAGTCCATTAAAGCTGGCCAGATGTTTAAGTCCTTGTCCTCCCTTCTCCCTACGAATAAAAAGTATGCTCTGGGCAATCCAGTGATATCCATTCCAGAAAAAATCTACAATAATAGCTTGCAGTTTTGCCAAAAGTCCATTAGGAGGATCAACACAAATCAAACGATGCCATAACATTGATGTAACCAAATTATTAATCACAATAACTCTCCATCTAAATGACATCTTAGGCAAAAGCCACTTCCATTTTTCAAATTTTCCTTTTACCTTTTCTAAAACACCTTCCCAATTTCTTTGCAGCATATAATTATTCCCAAAATAGACTCCCAAATACTTTATTCCATCACTCTTCCATGACAAACATCCTGGTAATTTAGGAGGACCTCCAAACCATTTACCACACAGCAAAGCTTCACTTTTTGACCAATTTACTTTGCCGAAGAAATAAGGCCAAAAATATCAATACTATTCTTTAACCCCATTATATTATTTGGTCCTTAATTAAAACAATAATATAATCGCATAAGCCGATAACTTTATTCTTTCATTTGAGTATGGTATGGACCAACCTTCAATGCTTTCTCTAATTTTCACTAGCAGAGGTTCAACAGGCAAAGCATATAACATTCCTGATAGAGCACATCCTTGTCTGATCCCTCTTTGAATTTTAAAAGGGGCACACAAAACACCCTGTAAAAATTCAACATGGAAACCATCCATTCCGGGTGCCCTGCCACATTTCATGCTCTGCAGTGCAATCTGCAATTCTCCTGCTGAAATGGGCCTCTGAAGTTCAGCATTCGCTTCGTTTGGCACTTTCGGCAGTCCTGTATAAAAACGAACTGGCTGACTCATCCACTTCCAGACTCTCACTCTTATACAATTTTGAATAGAATAACACAACCCTTTTCCTAATATCATTTGGCTCTGTTATATCTATTTCCAGTTGTCGAATACAATGAACGAATACATCGACTTTGTCCAATATTTTTCTCTAGACTAAAGAAGAACCTGGTTGGGCCATCCATCTCCTTGACACCCTGAAAAAGAGAGCGAACCAATGCCCCCTGTGCTTTAACACCCCAAAAAGGTCATCTAAAGCTTTCCTTTTTGTTTTAAGGAGTCTCAATATGCCCCTGATTTCATCCCTGTACCCACTATTATCTTTGCAATTCCATTATTTTAACTTCTAGGTCTCTCATTGACTGGGAAATGTCTCTAGAAACATTGAAAGTGTACTGGCAGCACAGTTGCTGTATCTCCACTTTACCACAGTCCCACCACTGTCATAGCGATTTATATTCATGTTTTCTAAAACCAAACTGTTTCCAAAAAAAAGTAAATGTTTCAATAAAAAACTTATCCTGCAAAAAAGAAACATTCAAATGCCAATAAGCACTTTTAAATTTTATATTTGCTATAAAAACACTACAATCAACTAGACAGTGGTCTGAAAAACCTACAGGTAAAATTGTACATTTCTTTATAACATTAAAATGATGCTTAAAACAATAAAATATGGGGCTCCTTATGATTTCTATCTACTTTATCATTTTGTATTCAGTTAAAATCCCCTCCCATAAACATATACTCAAATTGTTTAAGAATAGAGACAGTATAATTCAACTTATTTATAAAACCAATTCTCTCAGGACCAAGAACAGGTACATAAATATTCACAAAAACCAAAATGAACTTATCAAATTTTTGCTCTAATTTTCAATAGTTGTCCTTCAAACAACAAAAATGTTTGTTCAACCTCATATATAAGGAGGCCTGAAATGTTTTTGAAAAAGGACCACTACACCACCACTCCATGAACTTTTATGACTTAAAATTATTTCCCCATCTCATTCCATTTTCCAGTCATTCTCATTGAGCATCACTGTGTGTTTCTTGAACAAACATCACATCATATTTCTTTTGTCTTATTAGCTCATAAAGCATTGCTCTTTTTCCACTGTCTCGTGCACCATTTATATTAAGTGTGCCCAGTCTTATCGAACTCATAAAGGAATGAATAAAGATCAGACAAGGACAGACCAGCCACAAATTTACCCCACAGAAAGATAAAAAACTCATTCAATTTCAAATTCATCATTCAATGGTAGTTCAATTTCTGTACAATTTTCTTTAGTCTGAAGATTTCTTGATCAGAGAAGGCTATTTGTATCCTTCTCTCTTATTAACATTCTGGCTGAGCTAAACAGCTCACAATTCAGGGAATAATCTTCCACTTTCACCCGTTTAATTCCTTTGGTTGTTTGTAGGAATTTTCTGATTTTCTCAAGTGTATAAGCGACTTCTAACAGATCTTTTTTGTGATTCTGTATTCACAGACCCTGAAGACTCACTTTCTAGCGCAGACTCATTAGCGGTAATTTTATCTGATTTGCAGGACTTTCATCACCTTTCCCTACCTATTTCATCTGCAGTTACTTTCCTGCTCTCTTCCCGTGACCTCTTTTCTTCATTTTTCATTTTTATTGCAGGTGTTTTAAAAAACAATTTCATCCTCTACCATATCTGTCATGACTTAGGTCTGAGTTGCGGTGTATTGTCATTGTGTCTTGTGCCTTGTCTCTGAGCAATGGGGTTTTGTTTTGGCAGCTCATGTGTTCTGCTGTCAGTGTGGTGTCTTCCCCCTCCCACTCGTTATCTTTAATTCTCTGTGTTCTGTCACACCTGTAGCCAATCTTTCCTCATTAGCTCTCCCCTATTTGAGTTCTTCTCGTGCTCCATCTTTGTTCAGACTGGTGTATGTTGTGTAATGCTTCGCTAGTGACTGTCCCTGTCTTGTTTTGCCTAGCCCTGCCGTGTTATGTTATCTTAGGCTCCAAGTGTTTTGATTTTGTTTTCTGTCTAGAACTGTTTCCTCTCTTTCTACTAGACTTTACTAGTTTTTGTTTTCGGCCCTGGCATCTCATTTCTGTTGGGACCCTGATACTGGACTCCAGCTCTTCTCTGCACTCTGAGCATTCTCGTTCGGTGGGCCTTCGATGCTGCGTCCCCCAAAGACGCTCAGATTGGTGTGACTTTGACGTTGCGTCCCCATGGCGCTCTGGTTGGTTGTGACTTTGACGCTGTGTCACGGGAGGCACTAGGATCGGTCCCTGCTGAGAGGTTTCTTTTTGGCCAGTGCTCTTGGAGTGATCCTTCGTTTTGGTTTTACACTTGTTTGCCCAGTGAGGGCGTATAAACTTTTTGTTACCTGCAATTGAATCCTGTATTTTTCTGCACTATCAGTATCTCCTTCACTTCTGCTCAACAAATTAGCATTAATACTTGTTTTTTCAACGTCATTCACCAATTTTCCAAATCTCCTTTACTAAATTCTCCATTATCATTTCCACTTTCTCCTGTATCAACACTGATCCTTCACCGTTTCCAACTTGTCTCTGTTCGTCCTTCATCTTCACTTGCGGCTCTCTTTATTTTCTATTCTCATTCTGCAGCACACCAAATCGTGCTTCTCCTCAGGGACTGCATGGTACTATGTGCCCTTCCTGTCCGCTAACCGAACCCTTCTGTTTTCCGTGAAAGGCATAAATCACTAGTCATAGTTGTCTAGCCTAAAATGTCAGGGCTAAATTTAACTCCTCATTTTCATTCTTTAAAATCATGTGAGTCTGCCTTCTAAATGATACGCGGACATCTTCAATCGTGGATGTGTGCCTAGCAACCTATCTAAATCTTTCTAATTTTAGACACAATCTTGCCATGCCTCATTAGTTCTCTTTCATAGTATCATCTCTGATAAATGTGGTACATTTGAAAGCGTAATCCTTTTTTATGGGTGTGCCCCAAGGCATTCCTGGATGGTAAACATTATTAACGACATACCATTCGCGACAATACCATTCTCTATCTCTCGTCAGCTGATCCGCCAGCGCTTTCAATCAAGCACGATCAAAATGTTTAGCAAGTCGCTCACAAAACAGAAAAAGCCAATTCAAAACACCAGGAAAAGATAGAAAAGCACTCGTTCAGTAGCTCTCTTCCACTCACACATGCTAACGTCCGCCCATCACTCCAACTCCACTCAAGAGCGAGAGAGAGATATGATCACTCACTGGCAACATGATCACACAAACCTTCAGCAGAGCAAGAAGAAAAGTTCAACATTACACTGCTAAACATTTACACTTACAGCTTTGTGTTACAGTTCACAGTGAGTTAAACGTACCTTGCTTGTGTTTTTTTCTCCCGCTGCACATCCCCGTTTTGTTTCTGTTTCCATATTCTTCGGCTGATGTGCCGACTGTGATCTGCCGCTGCTTCTGGTCAAACACACCCCAGCTTATCCACTGTTTTAATCAATCTGCAATCCTCCATGTAATCCGATGTTTGATATACACTCATGTTTCTTTTAAGTGCCCCTGAGACTTCTGCAGAGCATCTTTGAACCACTGCCTCCAAGCGACTTCAGAAGCAGTCCATCATCTTTCACCGTTTCACATACCGGGCCGACAAAACAAAAAAATCTGAAATAATTTTTCAACTCTTACACTGTGGACCTACATTGCCTTAAGTGTTATTTGGATCGTACAATTATCTTGAGTAGATCACTGTACTCTCAGATCAACTCCACCAAACATCTGTTAATAAGGTCAGTGATAGGGAACTCCTCACACTATGCAACACACAACACTGACACACCCAAAAGCAGCCCACACACATCAACAGCTCGCGAGGATAGTCAGATGTGCAAAGCTGATTTTTGACAGGATATATTCTGTGCGACACCGAATTGTATAGAATAGACACCATTCACATGATCTAAATCGAATGAGTATAAGCTGGTGAGATATGAAATGTGTTTACATTTATGAGGACAGAGATACAGTCGAGGTTGAAAGACCTTATGAAGGGTCATCAGAAACAAATGTGTGTAAAATCATCTATCGGGCTGAGAAATTAGTATATTTGTCCTCAAAAGACCGCGCACATAATGTAATCGGTCCATAACCCCTAGTAAAATGGATTGAGATGGAATAGAGGTGACAAACACAAAAAAGACAGATTAAGAACAGAGGCAGACGACCTACACTTGAAATATACTGTAGGGGAAGGGAACAGATAGACGGCAGGGAGGTTCCTCTGAGCTTCAGAGCAAGCAATTAGCTTTTATCCTCTGCTGGTGATCTGAACTGCCCGAGCACAAATCTGAAAGTCTAAGTCTGATTTGAACTAGAGCGCGAGATCTCCATACCGTGCCGTAATAATCCTCTGATTATATGCAGCACAATTTAATGAAATCACTGCATTGCAGAAAGTGCTAAATCTTTCAGCAGGCTATTATCGAAAGCATTTGCTTTCAAAACATAAAGTCGCATGGTATAGAGACGTGGGCTCTGTGCTCCGGCTGGAACATTAACAGCGTATGTGAATAGCCGAACCAGCGTAGTACATTCGGTACAAGGCCTACGTGAGGACACCTGTGACCGGGACTCAAGAAAGTGATCAGGATGCGTCCTATGTAATCATTTAAGTCATGAGATTGCACATGTACGCTCATCCATCATTCTCTGGAAACAGAATCTCAGTCCTCACTAAAATCCTCACTCCACCTCTATTTCTCTTCCTCTTCCTCCCAAAAGCTAAAACTTTGTCGCTCTCTGGTACCAGTCTACTGGATAGTATTTAGGATACAATAAAATCAAATACTGTTATTAAAACCCTTTGAGTTGCCAAATTCTGTGCCAAACTAGATTGATTCAATACTAAGACACATGTCAGGGACCATAACAGTGCTAGATCATCCTGCTGATCATGTTTCTGTAGTCATAGGCCAGCATGCCCTAGGACCTATAGATAGCATTATCACCAGATGTGTTAAGCAAGCACCGGGTCACAAGACCTAGAAGACATGTAAACATTCACACATAGTTAACTCTCAGTAGGAAGACCATAGACTGGCAGAATTGAATAGTAACTGATGCCCTCTGTTCATATTGAATGCCCAATATAATACACTACTTCATCTTAGTTCTTCATATTCTGGTTATGTCAGGATGTAAAAACTCAACAGATCTTAAACAGATCTTCAATTTGTATTCCCACAGTCCTTGTTGAGTAGTTCTCATAGCTTCATAAATCTATTTATCTTCTGCACATTCTGAAATATTTAGTTGTTTATTTATTTAAACATTTTATGTTGCCCAATGTGCACTGAGAAATGTTATGCTACAGAATACACATAATAATATTCATAAGATGCACATGCACATCACTGACCTCATATGTCATCTGCCCGGAACTGCTTTTGTGTACAAACAGTGAGCACTAGCTACATTAAAGTGATAACAACATTTTGAATAGACACTTTTTTATTATGGATGGGTACTTTTTGGTTAGAGAAGGTCTTTGGACCCCCAGAAGCTGTGTGAGACACACTTTTTTATTATGGATGGGTACTTTTTATTTAAACTTCTTTTTTGGACTGAAGCAATGTAACACCCGTTGAGTGTCATGAAATAGCTTGAAAGATCAAAGACAATTTTTTAATATAACTCCAACTTGTCTGAAAGAAGAAAATCATACACACCTAGGATGACTTCAGGGTGAGTAATTTATGGGCTATTTTTTTTCTTTTTTCATTTTTGGTTGAACTAACCCTTTAAAGGTGCACTAAGCAATATTTGAAAAACGCTTTTGACCAGTGCTGGACTGAGTCCCAAAACACACCTGCAGCCATTCAGCAGTAAGAGGCATGATTTCGCAGCCAATCAGCAGTAAGAGGCATGATTTCGCAGCCAATCAGCAGTAAGGGGCGTGGTACTCGCAGCCAGGCTTAAAAACGAAAAAAAAAAAATTCAATCAGTTCACGCAGAACATAATCGGTATTATAACGTTTCCGGGTCCCGTGTTTTCTCATTAAACATTACCGTTCCAAACTGGTTTAATTTCGAAAAATAACCAGAATCAGAAAAAGAATTAGCTTTAAAATCACAAGGGTGTGCGCAAACACACGAGGGAACATTTGTTTGTGGATTTTTTAAAGGTGCTCCTGATGCATACAATACACATCTGACATGAGAACAAAAAATAAAAATTATTTTAAACAAGACTTAGCAATAAATAATGTGAAAGAATCTGGAACAGTAGATTGATTTATGTACAGATTTGTGCATTTTTACTCTATATAGAACTGTATAAATAAAATAGATATGCATATGTATTTACATAATACTTCAGAAGGCAATAATTAAAGATGTAGAATGATTTACGGAAATGAATTACAGAATTACAGAACACAGGTAATGATTCATATGTTAGCTGTTTAAGCTGGAGATGGCATTGTCACGGTGTCTGTTCTGTGTCTCCCTGGGTGGCCACTAGAGGTCTCACTTCCCCTTATTGTCACCTTCGTCAGAACTACATTTCCCACTAGCCTTATCTGTTCATCACTGTTCATTGTGTTCAGCTGTCACCACTTACCTTGTTTGCACCTGTCTATAAATACCCTGGTTGTTTCTGTCATTATTACGGAGTCCTTGTTGAATGTCACCCTGGTTTTGTCGTGGTTCTTGGATGTTGTTTATGTTTCTTTCGTTTCTGGACTGATTTACCTGGATTGTGACCTTTGCCTGGCTGATAATGAGACTTGGATTATCCTAATAAAACACACTGCAATTGGATCTACCTGTTTGTGTGCGTGTCGTGACAGAAGGACTCCGTCATGCCTAGATCCAGCGGTGTGGGATTTCGAATCCGTTCCCCAGCCACCATGGAGGAACGGAGGGGGAGACTCCGGAACTTAACCACCCTTCGTCAAAGGGGGAGTGAGGTGGGTGGCCTGGCGCAATTGCTTTTGGACCATGGCGGTCGGGTTGGGTTATAATGATGCAGCACTGAAGGACTTTTTTAACAAATTGTCTGGATGACCCTTTGCCTCAATGGGAGATGAAGGGGCTGGAGATCCTAGACTTTTGGGGGTTTAACCCGTTACCTGTGCCATCGTGCTCAGTGGGATACATCAACCACACTTGAGTCTCCAACAAGATGGCCGCCAGCCCAGCACCACAGCACAAGATGGCCGCCAGCCCAGCGCCACAGCACAAGATGGCCGCCATCCCAGGGCCACTGCACAAGATGGCCGCCAGCCCAGCGCCACAGCACAAGATGGCCCCCCAGCCCAGCACCACAGCACAAGATGGCCGCCAGCCCTGCGCCACAGCCCAAGATGGGCCGCGGAGACAGTATTTAAGCTACTTTTCCAGGATGTGCCAGATCCCAGAGTGTCCCAGGAGTGTTTACATCACGGGCCGCTGAGCCAGCGCCAATGCCCAAGATGGCCACCAATTCAGCACCACAGCACAAGATGGCCGCCAGCCCAGCGCCACAGCACAAGATGGCCGCCAGCCCAGCACCACAGCACGAGATGACCGCCAGCCCAGCACCACTGCACAGGATGGTCGAATCTACACCGGTGTTGGCAGACAAGATGGTTGACTCAACGCCTGAGTCTTCCGTCAAGGAGCCCACCGGCACGCCATCATAGAGGCCGCAGGAGGAGGAGACAGGCGTCAGCCGTTCCTCAAAACCCGGAGGACGTTCCCGAGCAGGCCGCTGCCGTCCAGGAGGACGTTCCCGAGCAGGCCGCTGCCGTCCAGGAGGACGTTCCCCCCGAGCAGGCCGCTGCCGTCCAGGAGGAGGTTCCCGAGCAGGCCGCTGCCGCCCGTCCAGGAGGGACGTTCCTGAGCAGGCCGCTGTCGTCCAGGAGGAAGGTTCCCGAAGCAGGCCGATGTCGTCCGGTGCCCAGATGTGGTTCCAAGGTTCCCGAAAGCGGTGCCTGATGCCGAAGCGGTGCCCCCGCGATGGTTTCTGGAGGCCGGGGCGGTGCCCGATGTGGTTCTGGAGGTCGAGGCGGTGCCCGATGCCGTTCTGGAGGTCGAGGCGGGGCCCGATGTTGTTCTGGAGGTCGAGGCGGTGGCCGATGCCGTTCCCGATGCCGAAGCGGTGCCCAGGATGCCGTTCCGGAGGCGTCGAGGCGGTGGCCGATGCGGTTCCCTGCAGGTCGGGGGTGTGTCCGATGTTGTTCCAGAGACCGAGGCGGTGCCCGAGTTGGTTCCAGAGACCGAGGCGGTGCCCGATGGCGCCTAGGCCGAGGTGTTCCTGATGCGCGGCGAGGTCGCCTGAGGCGGTGCCGATGGCCGTCCGCAGGTCGAGGCGGTGCCCGATGTTGTTCCAGAGACCGAGGTGGTGCCCGAGTTGTTCCAGAGACCGAGGCGGTGCCCGAGGCGGTGCCCGATGCGCAGGCCGAGGTCGTTCCCCGAGGCGGTGGCCGATGCGCAGGCCGAGGTCGTTCCTGAGGTGGTGCCCGATGCAGAGGTCGTTCCCGAGGCGGTGTCCTTGTCCGAGGCTGTTCCCCCGAGGCCGGTTCCCGAGGAGGTGCCCGAGGCCGAGGCCGTTCCCGAGGCGGTGCCCGATGCCAAGGGGTGCCCGATGCCAAGGCCGTTCCCGAGGCGGTGCCCGAAGTCGAGCCCGAGGCCGAGCCCGAGGCCGTTCCCGAGGCGGTGTCCTTGTCCGAGGTTGAGCCCGAGGCCGTTCCCAAGGCCGTGCCCAAGGCCGTTCCCGAGGCGGGTCCCTTGTCCAATGCCGTTCCTGAGGCCGTTCCTGAGGCCGTTCCCGAGGCAGTGCCCGATTGCCGAGGTCGGTCCCGATGCGGAGGGTCCTTGTCCGATGCCGTTCCTGAGTCCGATGCCATTCCCGAGGCGGTGCCCGATGCTGTTCCGGAGGCCCGATGCGGGGCCCGAGATGGTTTCCGGAGGCGATACCCGTGTCCCAAGGGCCGTTCCCGAGGCGGTGCCCTTGTCTGAGGCCGTTTCCCGATGCCGTTTCCCAATGCCGTGACCTGGCCATCGCCACAGCCTGCTCCTTACTTGCTACTGGGCTCCCCGATTGGCAGGTTCCGTTCGGGCCACTCAAATGGCGAATTCCTCCCTGGCCGTCTGCACAACGAGAATGGACTGATCCACCGTGGCCACCTGAACTGCCTGGCCCCTCGTGGTCCCCTGAACTTTCGGGTCCACCGTGGCCACCTGAACTGCCTGGTCCCTCGTGGTCCCCTGAACTTTGCGGGTCCACCGTGGCCACCTGAACTGCCTGGACCCTCGTGGTCCCCTGAACTTTCGGGTCCACCATGGCCCCCTGATCTGACCAAGCCACCTGGGCTACCAGGGGAGCCATCGCTGCCGTCCCAGTTCCCCTACACGGGCCTGGCCCGCCATCCCTCCCCCTGTTCTGCCTCCACCAGGCCACCTCCCTCCTGGTCTCTTTGTTTTGTGTTTATTTTGTTCTGAGGAGCATCTGGAAGCTGCTCCTTAGAGGGGAGGTAGTGTCACGGTGTCTGTTCTGTGTCTCCCGGGGTGGCCACTAGAGGTCTCACTTCCCCCTTATTGTCACCCTTCGTCAGAACTACATTTCCCACTAGCCTTATCTGTTCATCACTGTTCATTGTGTTCAGCTGTCACCACTTACCTTGTTTGCACCTGTCTATAAATACCCTGGTTGTTTCTGTCATTATTACGGAGTCCTTGTTGAATGTCACCCTGGTTTGTCGTGGGTCTTGGATGTTGTTTATGTTTTCTTGTTTCTGGACTGATTTACCTGGATTGTGACCTTTGCCCTGGCTGATAATGAGACTTGGATTATCCTAATAAAACACACTGCAATTGGATCTACCTGTTTGTGTGCGTGTCGTGACAGGCATGGGGGGGAAAAAACTGTTTTTTTATGTCTAGATGTTCTAGTGCCCAGAGATCTGTAGCGTCTGCCTGAGGGGAGAAGTGCAAACTGGTTGTGTCCAGGGTGAGAGGTGTCTTTGATGTTACCTGCCCGTTTCTTTACTTTGGAGTTGTACAAGTCCTGAAGACTGGGCAGGTGCACACCAATGATCCTTTCTGCTGTCCTAACAGTCCGTTGCAATCTTAAATCTGATTTGCTGGCTGACCCAAACCGGACAGTTGTAGAAGAGCACAGAACAGACTCAATAATAGCGGAGTAAAAACGTGTCATCTGTGCCTGTGGCAGGTTGAACTTTTTCAGCTGACGAAGGAAGTACAACCTCTGCTGGGCCTTTTTCACAATGGAATCAATATGAATGTCCCACTTGAGGTCCTGATAGATGGTGATGCCCATGAACCTGAATGACTCCACTGCAGCCACAGTGCTGTCCATGATGGTGAGTGGGGGGAGAGCAGGGGGTTTCTCCTGAAGTCCACGATCATCTCCACAGTTTTGAGCGTGTTGAGCTCCAGGTTGTTGTGACTGCACCAGACAGCCAGCTGCTCGACCTCTTGTCTGTAAGCAGACTCATTGCCGTCCTGGATGAGGCCAATGACTGTGGTGTTGTCTGCAAACTTCAGGAGTTTGACAGAGGGGTCTTTAGAGGTGCTGTCATTTGTGTAGAGAGAGAAGAGCAGTGGGGAGAGAACACAGCCCTGAGGAGCTCCAGTGCTGATGGTGCGGGTGTTGGATGTGATTTTCCCCAGCCTCACTAGCTGCTGCCTGTCTGTTAGAAAGCTGGTGATCCACTGACAGATGGAGGTGGGTACAGAGAGCTGTGTGAGAGTTTATTCTGAAGGGTGTCCGGGATGATGGTGTTTGAAAGCGGAGCTGAAGTCCACAAACAAGATCCTTGTATAAGTCCCTGGTTTTTTCCAGATGTTGGGAGCATGTAGTGCAATCCCATACTGACTGCATCATCCACGAACCTGTTTTGCTCAGTAAGCAAACTGCAGGGGGTCCAGCAAGAGTCCAGTAATGTCCTTTAAGTAGCCCCCACACCAGTCTCTCAAATGACTTCATGACCACAGGTCTGTAGTCATTAAGTCCTGTGATTTTTGGTTTCTTGGGTACAGGGATGATGGTGGAGCGTTTAGAAGCAGAAGGGACTTCACACAGCTCCAGGGATCTGTTGAAGATCAATGTGAAGATGGATGATAGCTGGACGGCACAGGCTTTGAGGCAGGCTGGAGAGACACCATCTGGGCCTTTGGCTTTCCTTATCTTCTGCTTTCTGAAGACTTTGTATACATCCTCTTCACAGATCTTGAGTACAGGCTGAGAAACAATAGGGGGGAGGGAGGGGGAGGGAGCTGATGGCTGTGCTGTGAGATGGTCAGAGTGGGGTGTGTGGTGTCAGACCAGGCTTTGCTTTTCAAACCTGCAGTTTGAAAAAAGTGAATTACATTATTTTTCATTTTACATATACTTGCAAATGTACAAATGTATAAACAGACTCATTTTCACTCAAAAATAACAACACATGATAGTTAAATTTGAACATTTAATGCATAACATGGTTAAAACCACAACAGAAATACCTCCATTAATTTATAAAGCATAAACAGCTGGAAAAATATTGACCTGTTTTACGGAACCGTTCGTACTGAACAATGGAAAGTCTTCTTTTCAGAAGAGTGATAACATTCTGTGTACATAACTTTCTTGCAACACTACTTGTTTTAGAAATTACATGAAAAAAAAATTAAACTGGATAACCATTGCTCTTATAATGCACCGTCAACTGCTAATTTCAAAGTAGGCTATAACGCAAACACCCAACGCGACACGTCCTTGCATCACATTAGCTAATAAAGCTAGATCATTTAATACAATATAACGTAAAATAAAACCACAACAAAATTTCTACAATTTAATAAAGTATTAACAGTCTATAAAGGAATCACATTGACCTGTTTTGGGCTACCTGTGATACTTGGATAAGTTTAAAAACGAAATGCACTAACTGTAAAAGTCTATATGAGCCTAAAGTTCATACTGCTTGTTTTAAACATACGAAAAGAATGTCCTCCAAGACCTGTGCATTCATTGAAGACCTCAGTGGGGAAAGAATGTACTTGACGCATTAAAATGCACGCTCTAAACGTTGACTTGTTTTACAGGTAGTGCAGTTACATTCATAGCAAGTTAGGTTAGGGGAACAACACATGCCCAGTACTTAAAACATCCAAAACAGATTAGATTGAAACACGAGTGTATTTTATTATTGTGATTTCTTTTTCTTTTGCCATCAACAGCTGTTCTTGTTGTCATCGTTGTCATCGCCGGATGATTGGAACGGACTTTGCTGTGCCATCATGTTGCTGCCAGATAGATTCTGAATGGCTTCCCAGGCACGACAAGTGAATTTTTGCACTTTCGGATTGAAGATTGCTAAGAAAAAGTCTGTATCTAGGATCGAGAATAAAGCAGCCACAAAGGGCATCATTGTCAAAGAGGGCTGTTTTTGTCTTGATTTGAGACACTGAACAAGGCTTTTTTGCAAAAGAAATTGTCAACTCTGTCGGTACACAGTACACCCTGAAGCCATACACCGTAGAAGTCACCCGCTGTGTACTGGTCGGATTGGAGGCTTTTCGTAGCAATTTTCACTGGTTTCAGTGCACGCACCAAGCTGGATATTGCCTCCCATTCATTCTCACCTAAATGTAGTTCTTTAATATTTGGTGACATGTCTTCGCAAAAATGTGTGAGCTCTAAAAGCCGCTCCAGCATATCGTGTGTAGAATGCAAGCGCGTTGGACAGTCAACAACTACCCTTTTGTGCCCCATTCTCTTAAGAAGAGTGACAAAGTTTTTGTGTGACAACTTTTTTGCAACACGTCTTGCTTTAGAAATCAAATTGGATGACCGTTGCTCTTTTAATGCATCATCAACTGCTAACTGCAGGGTATGAGTCAAGCACATCACACTGCGCAACACATGTCCTGATATCACAGAGTCAAGTTCAATTGCCAAATCAGGAGTTTCGCCTCTTCCATTCCTGCACCCATGGGATCAATTTAATTTGCTTCAGATGGGGTCCCCACTTGCATATCAGATAATAAAGACATTGCCTTTAACATGTTAGCGCCATTATCTGACGTTATTGAGTAAACTTGCCCTAATTTAACATGATATTCTTCTAATACATCCTTCACCACGGATAAAATGTATTCAGCTGTGTGTCATTCAGTTAGCTCTCTTACGGCCAAAGTGTGCAACACAATTTTTTCTCTGTCAGTGTACTGTACCTTTACGCCAAGAACAGATCGGTCCTCTGCATGTAGCTGAATCAATTTTAAAGCATTAGTAGCCTTCCCTTTATCTCATTCTTGAGCTTTACACTTCCCACCCGAGCAACATTTTACACCATATCACGGATATTTGAGGAGTTGATGGCAAACTCATTTCCTATAGCCTCTTGTATTCTGCCCTACAAAGGCAAAGGGCAGTAACTACGCAAACAATGAAACTGAGAAAAATGCCTTTAGAGTTTTTACATCAGCCAGTCAAACATGTTGTGGGTAGATTAGTGGCAATGCATTCATTTAAAGCCTTTTTAGGATGAAAATTTTTATGGATAAAAACCATGACCATTGATGTGACCACTAAAATGCAGATACTGCACTCTGCCTTTGGATGACCTTACACAACTAAAACACTATTGCAAAAGCAAAATGCAGTATCTGCAAACTCAATCAGATAAAAAAAAAACTAGTTCATCCAACTTTCTTTTTGTGTTTCTTGCTACATGTTGATTGTTTTTAATAACTTTAATAGTTTTATTGGTGTTTGCATGTTGTGTATGTTAAAATTACTCAATAGTAAGCCTCAAGATCATCTTATCGCAATGCTCCTTTCACCACAAAAAGTTTTGCTCATTTTATTTAAAAAGTAATTAATTACAGACCAAGTAGTTAAAATTCACACAGTTTAAACTTTTTCTAACAATATAACTAGGGATGCCATAAAGGAAAATAAGGGATAATTGTGATTCTTTATAGGAAAATAAGGGACAGAATAAGAGATGCTCAAAATATTTGTACTGTACCGTGTCCATGTCTGCAGTTAAGTATATAAAAGGTGCATAAAATTTTCTCAGAATTTTTTTTATAAATAAATAATAATATATATACACATTATATATAGTGTGTATATATATATATATATATATATATATATATATATATATATATATGTGTGTGTGTGTGTGTGTGTGTGTGTGTGTATATATATATATATATATATATATATATATATATATATATATATATAATATATATATATATATATATATATATATATATATATAAATAAAATTTGTTTGCTTAACATATTTATGTGCAATTATTCTAAAGGGAATTTTAATGTCATACAAAAAATGTCACACACATAACACACAAACCACTGGCCTGTGAAATAGTGAAAGAAGTCATCTCTCAGGTAGATTGCATATTTTCTTGCCTAGCTGGATGTTGTGCTCATGATAATCATGTTGTTTGCATTCACCCAAACTGATTTGCCAAAATCAAAACGCGGACGGTGAAGGGAAATGCAGGCAGCGCTAGCTGTGAACCAGGAGCGACCGGGCGGCAGAGGATTCCGCTTAGTCATAAAGCCTTCCTCGAATGTGTTAAATTAAACAGTGATTTGTGCAAAACAAATGATTACTTGTCAGTTAAGAATTTGTTATTTGCAAGGTCTGGTAGTCATATGGCATATGACTGCGAATAGGGGCAGACTGCGTTCTGTGTAACTTTCATACAGAACGCTTTGATGAATTATATAACTTTACCGGAGCCAGCTAACTTGTTATTACAATTGGATTAGCTGCCAGAAACGCGGAGAGATGTCCAAATCAACAAACTTCAGGATTCATTTGAATACGCAGGTCTGTTGTCTTTGGCTTTTTCACTATGGCCGCGTCCAGAGTTGTCTGTCCATCTGCTGTAGATGCTGGTCTTTTAATGCTGGTTGAAACAGTATACTCTGCTGGATGTTTACGTTGAATATGCCTCGGTGGTGATTCCCGGCTATTTCTGCCCCGCATCCTTCAATTTTGCAGACAGACTTGTTAGACAATTTGTCATAGGAGAAATACTGACGAAAAGGATTTAATCTGTGGCGACCCATCTAAAAAAGTCATTGACAGTGGTATAATCTAATAGGCCAATTTTGACTTTTTTTAAATTCTAAAAATTAGCTCACATTAATTACAGAAGAGAAACAAAAACATAGATTGCATTACTACTTAAGGCTAATCTTAACATTTCTAAGCATGTTTTACTTAAACACACCTCTGAAAAATTTGATGGGTAGCCAACTTTGTGGTTAAAGACAAATCTAATCGGGCCAGAGAAATGGACTGCCTATGACTGCTGCACGGGCATTTCACTCACGCTTGTCACCATGCGTCAGCGTCACATGCTCTACTATTCAATTGTGATTTGTCACTGTCTAATTAAAATATTAAAGAGAACGATAAAATACCGTTATTAACCGGTTAATGGTAATTTCAAATAAGTGTTTCTGTTCCAAATGATTAAAATTGATTTAGTTCTTGTTTCTGTTTTTGTTCCTGTGAAAATTTTGTTCATTTCCGGTTTTTGTTTTTGTTCCTTGAACCGGTTCGGAGCCCTGCTCGCAGCCAATCAGCAATAAGGGAGGTATACTCACAGCCAGTCAGCAGTAAGGGGCATATACTCGCAGCCAATTAGCAGAAAAATGAGTGTAGAGGGGGCGTGTAGCAGGTAGGACCTGCGTAAATATTGGAGCAGCTTTGCAGAAATGGAGAAATTTGGGAAGACCTGGAATCGGATGCCGAGGTTGCTTTGTTTCTTCTTGATAGGTGAGTTACGTTTATTTTGCTTTGTTTCACACAATTAATCTGTTTTGGCTTTGCTTGAATATGCTACGGCCGGCAGGCATAGCAGATTCTGCCATCATCGCTGCCAGGGTTCTATACTTATATGTGGGGCAGAGTTAACAAAATAGGGGCGAGGTCCTTTTCACCTATAGACTCTTCACCTTTTTTTCAAAAAAATAACAACATCATTATGCAAAATCATCTTGACCTCAACTGTCACCGGTGGACTCTTTACCTTTTTTTTAAAAAAGGAATCTTTTTAATTAGTAGAGACATTTGGGCCTTAATGTGTGGTGGTATTTACTGTGTGCATGAACATTTGCACTCTGAATTGTTGTGGTTATTCACTGTGTGTGTGTATCAAATTTGTAGTGGGTTTTGTTGCTATTATTTAATCTGCCCTATTTGACTCTTTTTAGACACCCGCTCATGGACAAACCTGGCAACCTGCTTCCTTTTTTATTATGCCCATATTTGGACTGTGCTTCCTCCCCTGCTAATGTGATTTAATCTGTTTATTAGAACTCGTTACCATGCACCACCTTTCTGCCCATATTTGGGCGATACTTCCTGTCATTGAATTACCTTATTATTGCCTCTGCCTTGCTGCTGATGATTTGAAATTGGCGATTAATTGTTAACAGCTGGCCATGCTTTGGTGGAAGGAGATAAAATCTGGTTCTTTAGGAGAGAGGGTGTGCCTGGTGGTGGTTGATCTGCTGCCATTGTGTCAAAGGACTCCCGTTCAACAAATGAAGCCCAGGTTCCTAGGCCTCTCTGTTTGAACACCGGTGTACTGCAGCTGGATTTCCTTCAACGCTCTCTAATGTTTCCTGAAGGGCCGTAATCTTTTATTACCACACAGTGTGAATGTGTGTCCCTTTGTTTATCTATGGTGTCGGTGTTCATTGTGGTTGCTTGCTTCTAGCCTTGGGCAATATCCATCCTGTGGTTCCAGTGTCTGGTGCTGTCCTGAAGATTGTGGCTATCCTCGAACCTTCCTCAACGCTCGCTAATGTTGCCTGAAGGGCCGTAACTATATTTTATCACATTGCAGTGTGTGTGTGTGTGACCTCTGCTATTTGTGACGTTGGTGGTCATATTTGGTGCTCTTTTCTAGCCTCTGGCTGATCCGTTTTGGGGTTCTGGGCCCAGTGCTGCTGTGAAGACTGCCTTGGTTATGCTGCAATCCCTGTCAACGCTTTCTGTTTGCTGCCTGAAGTACTGTAGCGTTCTCCTGTGGGTCTGATGACTGCTGTGATCCTTTGGACGTGTCCGTTAAACTGTAGAGGGAGGACCGCTGTCGCGAACTACCTAGAAGCCTCCAGTCACTGAACCTTAAACTCTTCAAAGGGTTTTAGAGACTTGATCGTAGAGGACTTTCCTTTACATATTAGTATTTATTAGTTGGTGCTTGTTGGCCCCATCAATAAAGTGTGTATTTTGTATTTCAACCTTTGACTGTCTGTTGGGTTTCTGTGGCTGGGACCTGAGTCAATTATTTAACGTTGGTCACTAGGTGACACCTTTAAATGAAGAATGTAACAAAAAATAGTTAAATTTTAATGCTTTTCATATACTGAAAGGCAGTTGAATTCTAAGTCATCGCTTCCTTCCATTTTGTGCATAGAAGAGTGCATGTACTTTTCATTCAGTGAACAAACATAAATCATCTTTGATGAAAAAACACGTCATAAAAGGCATTTTTCTCCTCAAAATGTGCATACTAAAATCCATTTAGACATACTGAATGTAGTGCAATCTACTGTCAGAAAGATAGTATTTATGAGTTAAATTCATGTGATTGCAACCACAAAGTCATAATTACCAGTGAGAAACGTATGGATGAGTGGTTAGGCATTTCAAGATGTTTCCGTGTGGACTAGAAACTTGAAGTTTGAAAATGCCAGTGTAGACAGAGAGTATTTAGAAACTGCCATTATTTATTTAGATTAATGTGTATGTAGCCTGAAGCAGTGTTGAAGTGAATCAAGTGATTAATGGACTAACTACTTCTGTGTTCTGCTTAATACAATTCAATTTCTGTTTACAACATTCAGCGCACCTACAGTAGGGTGACCATTTCTATATTGCCTAAAATATCCAGGTTTTGGCTTTGTTTTCCTGTTATTATAAAGGGTATAATCCTTTTTTTCTATTTTGTTTTTCACTGTACAATATAACAAGCGCCAGGAGAGTTAGCTGACAACACTGATTGTCCTTCATGTGTTTTTCTTCTCTAGACTAGTCACGTTTGATCTCACAATTCTCTGTGAGATCTCATGTCACTGTGAAATCGTTCCTACAATCAACAAGTGTGTGGATTCAGATAAGGCTAAAAATCGGTTGAAACTGTCTTCATGTCTGTGGTCTCCCATGGTTTTAAAATCGGTTAAATTAAAAAAATCATCTGGTGTGTCCAAGTTTATTCAAAACTGGTTGAAAAACACCAGTTGGACCGCACTGATTTGTAAACACCCATTTTGGTTCTGCATGTGCACTTCTCAGTATTCTAATTAAGCCGCCACCCACTTTATGATATATATATAATATCATTTGTTTAAACAAATATCATACCGTATCAGAGCCGATCAGCCCTATACGTGTTTTAAAAATAAATCATACCTTCATGCAAATCCTTCCCTAACACAAGTACCAGTTATACTTTTATTTCACACATTGCACACTCGTAGTTTCTTTTGCACTTTAGTACAATGCATAGTACAACGAATACTAACCAGTCACGACTGTTTCTCAAACACGGTTGCATCTCCAACATTTGAACCACATTAGTTCAACAATTTAGGGCCATTATAATGATGTCACATGCATGTAGTGGAGGATAACTTCTGCTAATTAATTGATTCAAGATCTCTGAGATGCTGCTGTATTGAACATGGGACCTGATGACTAATTTACATATTTGTTCGCTGTCATACTCTGGGATTCCCTTAGGCATTTATGCACATGCGCACCCTTAAAAAACAGTGCTTATTGAGGACGCGCTAAAATGTATTGATTAAAATGCATATATATTTAAATAACAAGGAAGGTGTAGATTGTACTGCATGTTAGCTTGCTTATTGTGCCCAAAAGCATAATTTATTTAAGCCCATATGTCTTACTAAGAAGAAACTATGCTTCTAACCACAGGTGGAGAGCTATAGTTCCTACCACGTAACACTGTTTGCGAATGTTTGTTTGAACTATAGTTTCAGGAAACATCACGAGCTGCGAGCATCTTCTGGAGCTGACAGCAGCAAATACCAATAAAGGTACATTTTCTTTCTTTTTCAGAAATCACTCACTGTTATTCTGTACATTTGTTAATAATTTAAATATGTTCAGTCATCTTGTAAATGACACTCTCATAATAATCTATTTAATGAACAGGTTAAAAAATCTTTTAAAACAGCCTCTTTGTGAGTTAAAGCAGGGATGGGCAAACTTGGTACTGGAGGACCATGACTGTCCTGCAGTTTAGCTTAAACCCTCATCAAACACACCTCTACCAGCTAACTTAATTAGGATTACTAGAATGCTACAGATGAGTTTTATCATTATTGGTTGCCGCTGTCTTTTTTTTCCCTCCCATAAAACACACACACAATATAACAGTGAATGATTTCAGAAAAAGAAGGAAAGAAAACATACCTTTATTGGTTGCCGCTGTCTTTTTTTTCCCTCCCTGTTGATAAGCGCCAAAATTAGCTCTTCTGATTGGCTGATCTCTGAACAGTGCCCGCCTTTGCCTCTACAGATGCACATATCACTTTTGCTCCATTTGTCACACAGATATGTGGTGCAAAAGCGGGAATGCGCAAAACTTGTCATTTGCAAGTGACAGTTTTGAGACTCATAGCAGCAGATGCACGCCGTTGTCGTTGTGCACTTGTGTTTGTGTCAGAAAAAGCATCCAAGGAAATAAAACATATATGTAAGAAAAACATTCTCAAAGCATGCAAATCTCATTGCAAGAATTCAAGCAATAGTATTGCGGATGTGCAAAATTTGTCTGTGACTCCCCATTTTTTTGATGCAGGTGTGTGAATGTGTTTTGCACCATATTCACTGCAGCAATAGTAGCAAAACATGTGAGCGTACGAGTTTCTTGATTCGTGATTCATAGAATAGGATTTGTGCACCTGCAGTGAAGCATTCGAGAAGGTGTAAGTATTGTGTTGTATTTGTGGGAGAGGAAAAAAATCTACAAGTTTGCAAATTTTGTCTGTGACTTCAAATTTGCTGATACACGTGTGGCTATTCTCTACAACTACAAATTCTGCTGTCACAGACACTCAGTTGTTTTGCACCAAAAATACCTTCATAGTTACATCCTGCTCCCTGATAATTGCTTTATCAGGTAACCATTCATTTTACTGAATCTGTATTAAATGTAAGGAATGTTACTGATCTTCGTTGAGTTTAGCCTGTTCCCACTGAAACACTTGTGTTTATGAGAAAGTGACAGACACGTGTAGGGGAAACAGGTCAATTTAGCCCAAAGGGAATCATTTAAGATTTTAAAGGGAATTTGAACAGAATCACTGTTTCACGGCTGATCACTGAAACGGCCAGCGATTCACTGAACGAGCCGTTTAACATCAAATCTGCGCTGGATATTAATATCCAAAGTATAGTGAAAACCTATTAATTAGCACAGTAACAAGATCGGCAGTTTAAGACATTAACTTGTAAGCACAAAACACAAGATACTTTTCTTTTCAATATGAATAAGGCTTTATTAGATAAATCTAAGACATATAAACTAATCTAACACATAAGTACACGCACTCACACATTCACACAAGTCGCAGGAAGATAGAAAGTTAGGGAAGAATGAGTTTAAGAGAATGAAAATGTGGAATCCCAAGTTTACAGCAATACGTGAAATTGCATAGACATGAACAACCATTAATCACTTAATTAACCCTCGCACTGAGTTCCTCAATGAGGTTAAAATTATATTAGATAACACCAGTACAGATGTGAGTCTGGAGGTTACTTGCGTTGCCTGTTTAACGGGGTTCCCTTTGTTTTCGCTGAAAAGGGGGTTTCCCGAAGTTGCTGATTGACTGGAAGTTCAGTAGTTGTTGAAGTGACGTCTTTGGGAAGCCCGTGGTTGGGCGTTGGCTGAAGATGCGGAGTTGTGGGCTGGCTGAAGTTTGAACGGGCACTCGAGGTCAGACTAGGAGACACGGCGTTAGGCAAAACTTAACTCAGAACACGAAACTCTCAAACGGAAAAGAAAATAAACTAAAGTAAAAGAACAGAAGTAAAGTTTGACGAGACTAGGTGGTGTTTCTTCTCATTGTGGCTAAGTAGCAGCAGGCGTGCAGGCCGAAGCACACTGGAACGGCGCTCAAAGAACGCTAAAAGTGATGACAAAGCATGACTAAAAGCAGGTTAAAAGCCAGCATGACTGATAGCAAAAGCTAAACGCAAGCTCAAAGCTAAAAGCATGACTAAAAGCTTAAACTACAAGCAAAGCTCAAAGCTAAAAGCAAAATTTGATGGTGTCCTGAGTATTTAAACTGGCCTTTTGGCCACACCTCAAATGTTGTCTTGACCAATTAGATATTGTCTTTTCTCGGTGTGTTGCGATGTTTGTCCCACCCATTCATAAATCATATGTTATCTTATCAAGCACGAGGTCCGAATTTTCCCGCTCTTGCAGGGTATAATTTTGACATGATTCCTATAACAAGAATATCATACATTTTGACAAATAACTGATGGTCAGAAACATTTCAAGCAAGAAGATTCGAACACACACATACTAAACATGAATATGATCCCTTAAGCTATTCAAGAGTTATTTAAAAAGACATACACAATAAGTGATTAGAAACATTATAATCAAATGTGTGTGTTCATGTATGATATGGAGTTGAGCAATGGACTGATATCCATTTAGAAGTCTTTTTTTGAGTTCATTTTGGTGCATATATGCATTGGAAGGCATTCTCTGTGCCATTCTGGGGAGTAAGGATACGTCCTGTGAAGACCAGAGGTTAACAGGTCTCCTTAGGAATTTCAGTCTGGTTTTGCTAGGTGGGGGGAAGTCAATCCAATGATCTTGTTTACTCTCATGGCTTTACATGTGAGGGTCAGACTGTCCATCTCTTCGATTACTTGCCCCAAATTAGACAATCTCTTCTTCGAATTGAAATTGTCAAAAATTGTTCTAATGGTGTTAATGTTGAAAGCTGTTCTGTGAAAGAGTTGGTTGGTTATCAGACTGTGGTGCTAGGAGTTGATTTACAACATCCTGCCTTTCTGTGGAATTCGGCTCATGTTTCAACCAGGCTCCCGATCAAATCTTTAATTTGTCTGGTTCACGCTACACACGGCTATTTTGGAAATATATAGTGTAGGATCTACATAAGATGAATCTGAACTTTTCATTGAAAAAACAAAAAAAACAAGTAAGCTCTTTATTCTATAAGAGGAACTTGTTACTTGAATGTTATGTAGTTTCATAGAAAATTAGATTTATGCAATGGTCATAGTTCAGAGCTGTTTATTATTCATCATGTAGAGTTTAGCTCCAAAACACCTGACTGGAAATTTTCATTGACCCTGATGATCTTGATTATCTGCTTCGGGTGTGTTTAATTAGGGCTAATATACATAATTCAACAGCATTATAAATATAGTTAATTATTTTGTGTTTAACCATTTAAAAAAAAGTGAATCTCATTGTGTTTAGCATATTAACGTTACTGAATATGACAACTGAATTGAGTTGCTCTTAAATAACATCATGTTTTCTTTTTCAGATTTTAGAGAACATAAAGGAAAAGAGGCAGTACACTGATGCGCAAGCCAAATTCTGAATACTTGAACCGCTGGACCACTTGTTATAATGACATCGGACTTCTGAAAGTAATGTTATTTTAAAGGTTGTAATCAGGGCTTGACATTAACTTTTTTGTTCACCAGCCACTGTGGCTAGGGGTTTTCCAAAATTGCCACACAGCATTTTCACTGGCACAATTTTGTAGTTGGGAAATTATGTTTTATATGACTGAAGTTACCCATAAAAAAAAAAAAAATTGACTATAAAGGGGCATTTCACTAACCTTTAAATGCAAGCAGCATCTACTTTATATTAAAGTCTTACATTTTATTGATAAAACACTATAGGGCTGTTTAAAATTAAAAAATGGCACATCATGCCGAAAAGGTTTCTACTACCCCTGTTATAGACACTATTCACCCTACTGTGTAAAAGATACAGTATGCTTGTCAATCTCAGTGCCCAAATATGTAACGGTCTCTACCTGCTCCACTACCTGCCCCCAGCCTAAGTGCTCACTGATGATGATTTCACCTTTTTAACTTTAGTTAGTGTGTAATGTTGCTGTTTGAGCATAAGCAACATCTGCAAAGTTATAAGGCTCAAAGTTAAATCCAAAAGGATATATTTTCTTTTAGAGAATTTGCTTTTTAAGGCCTTCAGCAAACTGCTGGTAGGGACTACAACAAGCTTCTTCCTGGGTTGGTGACATCACAAACCCTGAAATTTACATAAACCCTGCCCCCGGGGACACGCAACAAAGGGGGTGGGGCCATGTTGGGCTCCTTTAAAGGTGCTATAAAATGCAAAAATTACTTTTACAAAGTAAAACAACCAGCCTATAATGGTAAAAATCCACCCACTCATTTTCTTATAATCCCAATAAATCATAAACAGTCTCTTCAAACAAGCGGTTCCAAACACGTCCATCTACACGTCATATTAGGGAAAAGTCCTGCCCATTTGTGATGCTGTCTGCCCTATTAGCATATACACACCCCGGATTGAGTAGCAGCAGTCCGCCATTACTGTTTTCTTGCTATTGCTGCTGAAAGTTATATGTCAGCGCCAAAGGGCCATTAAAAGTGTCATGTGTTGGGATGGACCAAGGCACATAGGAGTCTCCATAGACCGCTGAGGACATGGTGGTTAAATTTCATTTTGGGAAATGTACCAGACAAAAAAATTTAAAAGTCCTATATGTTTCTTCTACATTGAAGTCAAATTCCTTGTGTGTGTAAACATACTTGGTAATAAAGCTCTTCTGATATGTTTGTGCTAATCATTTTATGCTGGACTGCTTCACAAACAAGGGTCATTTCAGCACTAGAGTTGTGCAAAGGTTGCTTCTGAAAGAGGAATTGACACTAACGCTTTGTGCACAAATGTCCAGACTCCAGACAAAGTAAGCATCACGCGTTATATTTTGTTATCTAAAATAGCTTCTTGGGTCTCTGTAAGGCTAATGTTGCTAAAGCTACCATTGTCTCTGCCTGTTTTCACTGATGCTGCCTTCACAGGCTACCAGAATGATCGTAAATAGGAATGTGGTAGTTCAAAATTGCATTTGGAAGCAATGTGAAGTCTGTAACACGATTACCACCAGTTAAACCGTAACACCGGTATGCATGAGCTCTTGAAGCTCCGCACTCTTCTGAAAAGGGAGGCAGGAGCACCAGCTCATTTGTATTTAAAGGCACAAAAAACACCGCATTTTGGCTCATACCCTAAAAGTGGCAATTTCAACAAAATTATCTGTGAGGTATTTTGAGATAAAACTTCACATACACACTCTGGAGACATTAGAGACTTATTTTACATCTTGTAAAAGGAGCATAATAGGGCACCTTTAAGCCCGAGACATGCTGCACACGGTTTTCAGCTGTCCCAGACGAAAGATTGGCATCGTGAAACAAGCAGGGTTGATTTCTGTGATCGTGGCTCCTAATCGGTGGTCTTATGTTGTACAGTGAGAGAAGTTCAAAGACGGCAGAAATTCAGAGTGATCATCGCACAGTGTGTTTGCTGCTACGACCCACGTTTTCTGACCAGCCAATAAAAATGCGACATGAAATCAATGTGACACTTTGTGCCAATTAAAATAAATGTATTTTTTCAAGAAACTTAAGAAAATAATAATTAAAACCAAATAAAATGTCTTTGAAACTAAAAAATAATAAATAAATTGCAAGCAAAATCTTTGACTGAAGTTTTCATTTACGCTTCTGAAGTTTTCGTTCGCCATTCTGGCACAAATCTCTTTTGGGGTGGGGCTAGCAGCGGTGTGTGTTATTATTGGCTGAGTTTTCGATTGATGCCTTCACTTCCAGGTCAAGAAGCTGTCAGTGTTGCGTGTTGATCTGTTAGCGACTTTATTTCATTTTAATGGTATAAAAATTTTATATATTTTTTTTTATTATTATTTTATCAGTATTTATCTACTGCTAAACTACATTGTTGAGGTGATTTCTTAGGAATAGCACAGTCCCCCCAGATCATCATCAATCATTGCGGTAAGATGTAAGTTTTCTTGATTTAGCCCAATCATTACAGGACCTGGTTATCTACATACAATTACAGCCTTCAATTAGATCATTTGTTTCGATTAGTTCATATTTCCCCCCAGAATATAGAGTAATATACAGTACTGAATGTACTGTATCTGTCAATGACTGTATCTGCTATTTAACAAGAGTGCTGTCAATCACTGTGCTGTCAACTATAGCAATTTAAAGCCTTTTTACCATGCTTTTTCTGTGTCCAGATTTGACTGTAATAATAGAGCCAAAATGGTCACTTCAGATGAACAATTCGGGGTGAAAAATGAACAAATTTGGACAAAAAGTAGTCTTTAATAATACAGACAGTATTGACAGTATACACAGTCATGGATATATAGGTTATAGCCATATAATGGTTGCACAACGGTATTACAGATGATAAATGGTGCATAATTTTGAGGTATTTAGTACTAATATATATATATAGATATATATATATATATATATATATATATATATATATATATATATATTTATATAATATATGTGTATTTATTTGTTTGAAATATTTTTTAGTTGAAATGTTTCATGGGAGTTCAAAGCAGTTTGTATTGTTAGACTATAATACATGTCCTTTCTAAATTTCCAGGGAGAGAGCAAGTTTTCCCATAAACAAACTTCTGTATGTACAGACACATCACCTTTGAATGACTGTGATACTGATCTTCAGACACCTGATATTATGCAAATATAAAAAATTTTTTGGAGCTCTAAATTAAAACACACAGTTCACAAGTACACAAGTGGTTACACTTTATTCTTATTAGTCTATGCCAGGGCTATTCAATTAGTTTCATTTGAGGGCCAGATTATCAAATTGAAAATCTGAAGGGGGCCAATGGGGTTGGGGGCCCATCCCAATCTCTTTATGGGGAGATCTATAAAAATAATTATTTAAAATTAAATGCATATTCAGCAGTAAAATGTATTAATATTACCAACAGCAACATCTATGAAAGGTTAACATTGTGTTGTCTGTCAATCAAAAAAAAGGCTTACTCTTCTCGCGGGCCGGAAGAAGATGATTAGTGGGCCGCCAATTGAATAGCCCTGGTCTATGCTGATCTTGGATTAGAATACCAACAGCATATGATTGTTAAGGGGATTGTTTTACCCAAAAATAAACTCACCCTGTTACTCACCCTCATGCTGTCCCAAATGTATATTACTTTCTTTCTACTGGACAGGTAAACACAAATTGAGATTTTTAGGCAAATAATCCATCTCTGTGAGTCATAAAGATGCTTTAAAAACAACACACATCGACCGTGACAGTAATCCATCTGACCCCAGTGGTTGAATCAGTGTCTTCTGAAGTGAAACAACAGATGAGAAAAATTTAAACTTTTGACTATTAACAATCGCTTCCTATCAACTGTCATACGTGCATGGGTTGCCTCAGATAAGGTCAGTGTTCATGACTCCACCATAAGAAAGAGACTGGGCAAAAATGGTCTGCATGGCAGAGTTCAAAGATGAAAACCGCTGCTGAGCAAAAAGATCATAAAGGCTGTCTCAGTTTTGCCAGAAAACATCTTGATGATTCCCAAGACTTTTGGGAAAATACTCTGTGGACTGACGAGACAAAAGTTGAACTTTTTGGAAGGTGTGTGTGTGTCCCATTAACGTCTGGCGTAAAAGTAACACCACATTTCAGAAAAAGAACATCATACCAGCAGTAAAATATGGTGGTGGTAGTGTGATGGTCTGGGGCTGCTGCTTCAGGACCTGAAGACTTGCTGTGATGGAACAATGAATTCTGCTGTCTAAAACCAAAAAATCCTGAAGGAGAATGTCCGGCCATCTGTTCGTGACCTCAAGCTGAAGCAAACTTGGGTTCTGCAGCAGGACAATGATCCAAAACACACCAGCAAGTCCACCTCTGAATGGCTGAAGAAAAACAAAATGAAAGACTTTGGAGTGGCCTAGTCAAAGTCCTGACCTGAATCCTATTGAGATGCTGTGGCATGACCTTAAAAAGGTGGTTCATGCTCAAAAACCCTCCAATGTGGCTGAATTACAACAATTCTGCATAGATGAGTGGACCAAAATTCTTCCACAGCGCTGTAACAGACTCATTGCAAGTTATCACAAACGCTTTATTGCAGTTGTTGCTGCTAAGGGTGGTCCAACCAGTTATTAGGTTTATGGGGCAAAAATTTTGTTTGTTTTTGTTTTTTTCCTTAATAATAAAAACCTTCATTTAAAAACTGCATGAAAAATAAAAAACCAATAACTTGTACTAACATATAAAATAAAATTATCAAAAACATTAAAAAAATAAAAAAAACCAAAAAAAAAAAGAACTTTACCACACAATTTCAAACCACTGTAATGAATTTTAAACATATTATGTTCTTGATCAAATTTAGTATTAATTTAAATCATTACAATACTGTGCATAACATGTATACTAAACAATTAGTGTTTCGTGGATTCAGGTCTTTCCTGTCACAACATGAATGCATCCAAGACTTTCACTTTGATACTTATGTATATGCTATAGTGACAATAAAGAATGTTTTCATTTACATTCATTCAACTGGTTTATAAAAGTCAAACTTGAAAGAGTTTTGTTAAAGATCGTTAAAAATGTATTTCCAATTTTAAATGTTAGATGATAATGTTAACTAAATAAAATAACAAAATTGTCAGCATGATAAAGCCAATTGGCAGCGAAAACATTCTTTGAGTGGGATATATAATAAAATGAGTTTTATTGCCTGGTTGGAGTGAGAATTTCTTGACGTCTGAATACATCATACACATATATGATAGTTTTTCAAATGTAACAGCTCAACCTAATTAGACCCTACAATGCAAAAGAATCATTAGCAATAAACAAATATTCTAAGAGAACATTGGACATTATACAATATTTCCAGTATACAGTACTTTAATAATTAAACCTCAACATGACCTTCTTTTTCTCTCGCATTTGATCTCTCGTGCTCCTAAAAGCACATACTCACATATCAACAACAAACAAATACACATTAAATTAAAAACAAAGAAGCTGATTTTATATCATTAAAATGAAAGAAGCAGAAAACCAAAAACACACTATCAAATCCACACTCAAAACTCAAAAATCCACTTCCAAATCAAAAAGCTCAGTAGCCAATGACTCAGCCAATGAGAACACACTGCTGCTAGACCCGCCCCCAAGAGAGATTTGTGTCAGAATGGCGAACGAAAACTTCAGAAGCGCTGGAAAAAACTTCAGAAGTGTAAATGAAAACTCTGGAAGCACATTTTTAACTACAGATCAGCCACAGCCATATCACCCTGCAGCCCAAGACTGGTTGCCCACTGAAGCTAAGCAGGGCTGAGCCTGGTCAGTACCTGGATGGGAGACCTCCTGGGAAAACTAGGTTGCTGCTGGAAGAGGTGTTAGTGAGGCCAGCAGGGGGTGCTCACCCTGTGGTCTGTGTGGGTCCTAGCGCCCCAGTGTAGTGACGGGGACATTATAATGTCAACAAGCACCGTCTTTTGGGATGAGATGTTAAACCGAGGTCCTGACTCTCTGTGGTCATTCAAAATCCCATGGCACTTCTCGTAAAAGAGTAGGGGTGTAACCCCGGTGTCCTGGCCAAATTTGTGGCTGCCATCACATCTTCCACCCAACCAATTCATTCACTCAATCAATATCTAGAAGATATAGCTGATACTGAAAACATTCGTCTTCTGGCGCCGTTGTGGCTGCCGTCGCATCATCCAAGTGGATGCTGCACACTGGTGGTGGTTGAGGAGAGACCCCCCACATGATTGTAAAAGTGCTTTGGGTGTACAACAATACACAATAAAGCGCTATATAAATGCATCATCCATTCATTCATTCATTCATTCAAATGAATGAGGAGAATACAGTTGCAAAACATGCAGTGTATTATAAACGAAGTCAAAGATTTTGCCTGCAATTTTTTTTTTTATATTTGGTTTCAATTTATATTTTCATAAGTTTCTTGAAAAATTATGTTCATTTTAACTGGCACAAAGGTAATTCCATAGACACAGTGCTAAAATATAAAACTGCTCAAAACCTCAAGCTCTTATCCCTTCCTCTTTTGCTGCTTCCACTATTTTTTTTCAGCACACATAAAAACTACAGCCGCCAAAGTGTGATTCATCATGCTGTTTTTGTTTACCACTAGAGCATGCTAATGATGTTTTATTCTTCCATAGTAATGTGCATCGTAGCCTACAATGGTCAATGGGTGTCATCATCGTACAGTCTGCATGCATGTATTACCCAAGTTTATCAGATCAATGTCACACACTGTGATTTGCAATGATTTTATAGGATTGCTAAAATCATGCCATGTGTAGAAAGCTTTAAAGAGGAAGAGTTGTTGTAGTAGAATGTTGTTGCCATGGCGTCGAAACACTGTTATTCTCACCGATTGCAGGACACAACAACAATTGTTAAATTTATGTTTAACTCGGTTCCTGAAAATTATAATCCCAATATAGCTATCTGTCCCAATATAGCTCTCTGACAGAATTAGCTGATTCCTCTCGACAGTAATGTAATGAAAAATATAACTTTCATATATTTTAAATTTGTGCTTCCAACTGAAATGATTTCTTTTATTGTTTTAATGTGATGATTGAGGCATACAGCTCATTGTCTACACCTATCTCCCAAAAATTAGCATATCAATTCTAACCTCTCTAAACGAGCTATTAAAATACTGAATCAACTAATTAGCATCTGAAGGTAGCATTATTTTTGTTAGAACACCGGATTCCAGGCTTTTAAAAACTCCCAGCCTGGTTCATTACTCAAAAGAGGATTGCAATCATGGGTAAGACTGCCGACCTGACTGCTGTCCAGAAGGCCATCATTGCCACCCTCACGCGAGAGGGGTAAGACACATACCTAATTCTGATTGTGTTCCCCAGAGTGCTGTATCAAGACACCATGTAGGAAATGTGTTGAAGGAAAAAGTTGTGGTAAAACGAGTATGTTGTTTAAAAAGCTGAAAACGCTGTGGAAGTTTGGACAAACCCTTCCATTACCTAACCTGCGGAAGCAGTTGTTTATTGTTAACTTGACTCACTATGGGATATTGTGATTGAAAGTTTGAGAGAGCATGACCCAGCTGCTGCATGAGCTTAAGGCCGCTATCGACCACTGGAATTCACAAATGAATCACTGGGCCACAGGCTGAAACGCTTAACCATGCCAATTGACGCAGTCATTATTTCTGCAAAAAACTGATTTTTAAAATTGACCAAACTCAAAATAATTATTTGAAGTATTAATTAAAAAACACTTTTCTTTTATCACAGACAATGCAGATTTTTTGAGATAGGAGAATACGAATGCAAAATCATCAGTATTAAAACAATTTCAAAGACCAAATACCTACTTGTCTGCTAATAGAATGTTTAATTTTTAAAATTACATGTTGGAAAATCAATGAACTTTTTTAAAACACGTTTTTGAGATGCATTTAGCTCTCTGACAGCTTCCTCTCGACAGTGAAAAATATATTAAAATATCAAAAATTGTGCTTCCAGCATGATTTTAATGTGGTTTGAGGCTTTATTATTGTCTACACTACTGCTAATTCTAACCTGACAATATTAAAATACAGTGTTGGTAGCATGATCTGATAGGTAGCATTATTTTTTAGAACACCGGATTCACCCAAAAGCTTTCAAGTACACCCGGCAGCAGCCTGCAGATCGAGGCAGGGCTGCATCTGGGGCGGGGCTGCACGTGTCGCCCCGCCCCATACCTACTCCGATTGGTTCGATCGTCTTTCATAGACATACATGATAGGAAATGTGTGTGTAGTTGGTGTAGAACAGAGTATGTTGTTTAAAAAGCTAAAAACGCTGTGCAGTTTTACAAAGCCTTCATTATAATGCACAGTTGTTTATTGTTAACTTGACTCACTATGTCTGATTTATTGAATCACGAGATGTTAGCTGCTGCAAGTTTAATCTTCTGGACCACTCGAATTCACAAATGAATCACTGGGACATTCTGAAACGCTTAACAGTAAAGTACGTGGCTTTATGCATTAAAACTGTGTTTTTAAAAGACCAAACTCAATAAACAAACTATTAATAAAGAATTCTATTAACATACAAGCAGATATGAGCACAGAATACGAACGCAACGCGTTAAGCATTTTCATCCCATAACCTACTTGTCTGCTAATAGAATGCTTTATTAAAAATGTCGAGTTTGGTTTTTTTAAAACACGTTTTAATGCATTTCGCCACGTTAAGAGTTTTCCTTTTAGGATAATGGTTTTCTATGGGAGGAAAATGCTTAAAAAAAAAAAAAAATCACTTCCTTATTATTCACTAATCATCTTGTCTGTGAATAGAATGCTTTATTATTAATGTGTTAACTGAGTTTGGTTTAAAAAAAAAACAAAAAAAAAACCTTTTTTATGCCACGTTAAGCGTAGAATGACCCGAATCATTCCAGCTGAATGAAAATAATCGGCTCAATAATGGTCACAAAATTGGTATCAGAGAAGATACCAATTTAGTATATTAATTAAACATAAATTGATGATACTTTATAAAGTTTATCTCAATATTTGACCGCAGTGGCTGTGAGACACTTGCACTAAAATAAGAGCAGGATGTGCATGAAATTGCGTTCGTTACTATAGCAACAGATTACAGGTATGTTCTTTCAGAATCATCACTGGGCGGTAGAAACAAAAGTTTCTCGATTTCTTCACTTTAAAAGAAATGGCGAGTTACAGGCTAATGCTTTTTTTTTTTCCTTCTTAGCCTGTTGCGATTATTATATGTAACAATATTGTCTTAGGCTTTGTTAAAACTGCCACATTTCCTTTTTTTTTAGCTTTTTTAATTTTCATATTCTGTCCTACACCAAAACACAATTATTTCCTAAATGTAGTTCCTATGAAAGAAAACAATGGCATCGGAGTAGGTATGGGTCGGGGCTACACGGTGCAGCCCCCCCAGGTGCATGCCCCGCCTCGATCTGCAGGCTGCAGCCGGGTGCTTCTCAAAGCTTTTCCTGAAAGATGGAGCAGTTCCCACTTTAAAAAAGCAGAAGCTGTTGTTTATGGGCCACAAAGTGTAAGTATGTTTTATTCTGTGTTGATGTGTTTTCCATTAATAGTTTCTATTGTTAATTTTATGTTGTAGCAAGGACGTAAACAAAGGGTAACGCTCTTTGGCTCCGCTAGCCAGTTAGCTAAATGCTAATTTATTCTTATCTGTCAGGTGCTTACAAAATTCTTTTTAATTCCACCAGTGAACTTCGAGTGTTGGCATTTATGTGATCAGTGTAAGCTATTCTTTGATTAGAGCTTTTACCACATGCTCGTTTAGCTACCAGCATGCTTAATATGGTTCTGTGTTTAATCTGGCCACTGTAGTAAAGCCATGGTTAGTCTTCATAATGGGCTCGTAGTTCTGGTGACAGATATTTTGCTACACAAGGCAAAACTAAGACTGATGATACATTGGGCAACTTTTTGAGCAATTTAGCCAAGCAACTTCTTTTGCCCAAAAAGTATTGCCCTGTGTATCATCAGCCTAATGGTGGTATACACAGTCAGTAGTGATCACTGTAGATCCACAGTGGACTAGGTGGTTAGTGAATCACAACACACTGGACCAGCGAATCAATCTGAGCCCACTGTGTATTTCTGAGGGAGGGGTTTAATAAAACCAGGAAGTCAACAGACCGTTTTAGGACAACAGAAAAAGCGATATAGAATAAAGCTAAAATATGTGAAAAATAATGTTTTTTTTTTTTTTTTTTTGTTTTTTTTTTTTTTAAACAAAGCCTGAACACAAGTTACAGTGCACCCCATAAACACAATCAAGCCTTTGAAAGTAGCTGGTCGACCACCCCTTTAAATGAACAAAACCTCCCACCACACAACTCTTTAGTCTTTTTAATAGAAATGAAGTGTCAACCTTACCATGAAAAAAATAAAGTTTTTACCAAAAGAACAAAACCCTATTAAAGTTTGCATTTAGGTCTGTATTTTACTGCATTAACGTGCTTCAAAAAAAACCAATGCATTAACGTGCTTTAATAGAAATGAAGGAAACCGCTATGTTTATGCACCACATATGAGGGGTGCATCTATAGTAAAATTACATTTTCATTAGACTGTATTTCATGTTTTCAGATGAGAGATCAAAGACTGCCAATAATTTTTTTATGTCAACAGTAAGCATTTTTAGAAAGATGGAGACCTGGCTGATTTATGAGGTCAGGACTCTTCAACACTGTCACGTCTGTAACTTTTTAAAGATTAAGTTTATATCATATAATAATTATTAATGCAATGAACTTATGCTTAACCAACTTATGTCTATTCTAATTATGATCAACAACTCCTCTCCATTCTTTGCTCTTATCAACCTTAATAATGCATTACGGATGCTTCATATTAAATCATATGCATATTGGCACAGATGTTTACCACGTTGTTGATGACTGATAGACTGTATAGATCTCCTGCTGTGATCTGTTTCAGACTTACTGTATCATAATATTTTAGAAATGAATCCATTCTAATAACATTTTAGAAATTGCATTCTCAACAAGAATATTACAGAGATTTAGCCTGCATTTGCTGTGCAGTAAGAACATGCGGACTGTAGGACAAATCACCAAAACTATCTTTAAATGTCATATAATGTTCATTGTCAATATTATCTTATTTAAATCTTTTATTATCTTCAAATGACTCTTGCTGCTATCTGCACTGCATGCATAGCCTACAGAGAGCAAGATTTTGTGTGTTCAGCACACATGCTGCTGGGTGCGACACGCAAGAGATGTGATGCATAATTCATTCTTATTTTGGGTTTTTATTTTGAATCATTGCATGTTTAAAATAATTCACTTTGTTATGCAGATGCAAAATGTGAAACTGCAGTCTTATTTGCAGTCTATCACTTTAAATTTGTACGATATTATATTTAGCATATTTTACTTAACCTGTTTTTTATCTTAATAATTTTATGCATAAGGGAGTCATTAAAACAAGTTTTTTTTATGACAGCGACATCTGTTTAATCTTGATCAGCAACTAATGATCAATGAATTAGAGTGGCATCAATCCATTAGATCACTTTTAAAAAACGTCAAATAGCTTCCAATTTATAGGTTATAATCACATCTGTTTCGGATGTAGACTGCATGGTGAGGATTTATTTTAATGTGGATCCCACACTCTTGTGTTAAACAGTGAAGCTCTGTTGTGTGTTTGAGATCATTTCTAGGAGTCTGTGAGTTTGTGCAGCTTGAGTCAGAACCAGTGGTGTAGTCCTAAAGAAAAAAGTGGTTTACTATTACCCAGTCGCCACCCCCTATACCACCACCACAAAAAAAAAAAAACAACAACAACAAAAAAAACACCTTTTTTTTGTTGTTGGTTTATTAGTAATTTAAATCGTAATTTAGGAATATCAATACAGTGCACTCTAAATTTGATAACAGATTATTTTTCAAGTAGTCTACAGCATGACTTCCAGGTTTTTCCAGCCCATCTGTTGACGCATTATTACAGTTCTTTATAATTTCAATTTACAGTGTACAGGTAAATCTGAATTTATTTACAGTGACAGAGATGCATCTGAATTTTTTTTAAATGTTCATCTTAATTTGATGTTTTTTTTTTATGCTTTTTATACACTGATTGTATATTTAGGAAGGGAATTCTACTTCCTGCAAGGGGATTTCTTCAGCATGTAAGCAGGGCTGGACTGGGGTTCAAATTTGGCCTTGGACATATCCAGCCCATGAATGTTCTGCTGGGTTATAGGGCCTTTAACTGGAGTAAATAAATGAATAAATAAAACAGGACAGAAACAAATAATGATAAATATTACTGAGATTCAAAGCAAATGCATTTTTGTCAGATAGAAATGCACTTGACACTAAAACAATGATTTTGAGCTAGAATGCCAAAATAAAATTAGGCCTACTTCTAATGTATTGTCATCCTTTCCTCACCCTCAAGTGACTGCAAACCTGTATGACTTACTTTCTTCTGTGGAACACAAAAGATATTCTGTAGAATGTTACCAAACCATTTTGCGTATACCTTTCATTTCTACTGTATGGACAAAAAAATGTCTTGGATTTCTAAAATTATCAGTATAGAATGACAGAGGTGATCATTACAACAAAGAATCACGAGTTTCACACAACTGTATGGTACACCATTAAAGGGGAAGCAATACATGATAGTAGATAACGGACTTCCGAAGCAACAAAACAAGTGGGTATACCGAGGGTATACGCAGATATTGATCCCTAGAAGTCATAATACGCAAATGGCCCGGGAAAAAAGTAAGCATACTGCGTATACTTGCGTATGAGACCACTGGTCACAAAAATATACTCTTGTGTGACTGAAATCTAAGATAACTTTACTACACTTACCTGCAGCTCTACACTAGTGTACTTTACTCACATGTAGATGTTCTGCAGTTTAAATGCACTTTAACTGTCTTACGTTCATTGTGAACAACAGCAGCTCAAAATAGTGAATTTCAGCTATTCAGTCCTACTTTTCCAACTTCACACTTCATGGATCTACATTTAAAAGCAAACAAATTTTATACATTTATGGGCACTTTATATTTGCAATGGGAGTTTTCAATATTGAGAGTTTTATATTTCTATAATTCTGTTGTTCAACACCTACAGTGAACTGAAGTAAAACAGTTTTATTGAAGTAGAAATGCTGCTCATTGTATTAAATGAGTGTGTTATAGAGCTCATCATATAGAACTGTCTGCAGACACATGAAGATGTTGAGTGATAGTTTCTGTCTCAGAGTAAAGCGTGAATACAAATGAAAATACTGAAATAGTGTGACAACATAACAAACAGTAAAATGAGAAACAGCGATTTCACACGGTGTGACAACAATATCAGAATGATCAGCTCTCCATGATTCACTGACAAAGACACACTTGATCATCTGTTTGATCACGACATCAAGAGTTTAAATAAAATCATCAAAATGACTTCAGCACAGCATTAAAGTCTGAGAAGCTCAGAGTGACCAATGATACATCATAAGATGACACTCATACATGAAAATAACTAAAGAAAGATCAAACACTCACCTCAAACAATATTTCTAGATATTTCTGTTTCCTCCTCTGAACTGTTGTGTTGAACAGCTGCTCTGAAATGTCCTTCACTTCTGTAAAGGAAGTGAAACCTGCTTCCCGTTTTCTTTCAGGAAGAGACATGAGAATCAGAAGAATGACAGTAAGACATTAACACACACACTGATCTGGTTCCTTATAAAGATGAATTCTCAGGAAACTGTACTGCTGTAGTTGCACAGATACTTCAGTGTAATTTCAACTACATATTAGGGATGAAGCTGAAGCTGAAAAATTCTGACAAATAATGGAAAAGATACACAGTAGTTTCATGTTCTTGCTGGTGTGAATGAGGTGTTATACATCATTTGGACAGAAAGTGCACAAATGAAATTACCTGACAGATGCTGGATGCCTACAGATTCATCACTTGCAATTCTACAGAGTAAACTGAAATATTTTCAACATTATTTGGTACATACTGGTGTGGACTACATTATTTCCTCTGTCTCTGTTCACATATATTTGGTTTTAATATTCTGTATAATTATGAAACACACCGGCTCGTATGTAGTTCCATGGACTCTCAACTTTAATTCCTCATTTCCCTGCAACCACAACAATAACAACCCAGGTACCTCCCATATATACATAATGAAGGTCTCATCTTCAGCAAAATCTGGCAACCCGCCAAAATAAAAGCTTTGAAAATTATGAAAATTCATATAAAAACTAAAAAACATAAACACTTTATAATAACTTAATTTATAATCATTAACAAACATTATTAATGCTTTACAGATCATTAGTTAATATAGATTCACATAGCTAGAAATATGAGATAATGTTCTTGTTAATGTTTACTAAAGAACTTATTATTATTTAATGTAAACTGAAATACTTAAATATCAGTAAACTTTCAGTTCATATAATCTTCTCTTGTTGGTCTTTGTTGTGTAGATTATATGTTCACATCTTAACAAATAATCTATTAATTATGTTCATGTTTTTGGAGAAGCAGATCTAAAGTTGAAACTATTCATCATTTGTAAATGTTTATAAATGATTACTAATCATTTAGTATCTTTATGGGCGTTGGACTTGTGTAACAAGGTTTGTGTAAAGGGTGGCTGGTTAAGTTTAGCTAAATGCTTGCTACAGACATAACAGATTGTAATTTTGGTCCAAAAAAGTTTTAGTATACTTTAGTACTCTCAAGTATTTTCAAGTATTTTCTAAGTATTCAATTAAAACAGGATATTCCTTGAATCATACATAAACAGGAGAAAACAAATATAATATAAACAGACTGAACTGTGTTCCCTTATAGTAATCAAATTGACCCCTGTACACTGTTGACCCTTTAACCATCCCTTAAAACCTACTCACACCACCAAACCTGACCCTAACCCTTAACCCATATCACCCCACAATAGCAGCAGAAGTGTTGTGCATTAACACAAGCTTTTAATCATTTAATAACATCTGGTAAAATCATTCATAGATTTACAAGAAGTGCTTGATCATATGGAATTGAAAGTTTAATGATATTTTTAAGCATTTTAACTTGATTGAAATAATGATTTGTTTGAACATTATCTAATGTTTAAAAAGTTTATTAGCAAACATTAACAAGCACATTATATCACGTTTCTAACTCTTTGAATGTATATTAACTAATTATCCATTAATCATTGTATAATGTTTGTTAATGATTTATTAATGAAAGTTATAATAAAGTGTAACTGTAAAATGTATATAGTTTATTGAGGCTTCGTTGTGCATGCCATGATGCCATAAGTCTGCAGGGGTTCCCTTTTCATGTGAACTCATTATTAGTACAAAATAAATAATAGACAAAACTGAACAACGATCTTGCTGCCCATTAATTTGTCCTAGCCAATAAAAAGCTTTCATCACCAGATGCATGCTGCCATCATATCTAACTAATTAAAATTAAATGATAGAAGTTTGAAAGTGTATAATATGCATGTGGAAACTTACAAAATAAATCCTGTCTCTGATAGATACATTCAAATTTACCCTATTTTATATGACTGACAGAAGTGTGAAAGTGTATAATATTTCTGTTATCAAAGATAAGAGAATGGGTCAGTTGGCCCAGGTGACCAGACGCCTGACCTTGACAGTGAGGATGGCTGGGTTGAAATTAACTGTCCCACGTACAAATGGACCAATGACAGTTGCAGCTAAACCACTGCTGTTTGGAGGTTTGTGTATGTTGTGTCTTTAGGTTGTTGGCAGGTAGTTAACCTGTTCAGATATGTGACATACATCTAAATTTTTATTTTGTCAGGAGTATATAAAGATATGGTGAAGAGGAAAAAATGCTTTTCAGAAAGGAAAAGACATATGGAGCACTGCTAGAAAAGGGCATGAATGTGAAGTGCATCTCCAGATGCCAAAATCTTAAGAATGGAGTTGTGCAGGCCAGTACGTATTATTGGGCAAGTATAAAATATCATACTTGGAGTGCTATTGATTCCTGGTGTAGTGATATCACATGTTAGATGGCCTAACATGGGGCACCACTAAATGCGGTGATTTTAGATTTAAGTAGCACCACACCATGTAATGGCTTTGGGTTAATATTAATATTAATAAATATTAATATTTAGTTTTGGTCATACTATTTTACGGTGCACCAGCCAAGGAATTGCACCTAGACATTAAAAGAACAATCATGGAAAACTGTTGAATAAATACGAATTACAATTAAATGATAGGAAGTTGTAGTCTGACCAATCTGAAGGATTTGTGAGATATCGTTAACAGAGCCTCTTACTGTATTATCAAACCGAAGAAAAACGACACAAATGTAATAAAAAAGGTTTTTTTATTAACAAAGGGACAGACAAGAGTAACTAACAACTACTAAATGAATACAATGAATGGACTAAAGCTTGTGGTTGTTGTTGCTGTAGGAAATTTCCAACTTCCCCAAACTCGCTTATCGCAGAACTTCTTTGTTTCTCTTTAGAACTAGTTTTGCAACAACATCTTATTGCACAGGATAACTTAGCACACTTCTTTGTCTTGGAGAGAGCCTTTTATTCCTTTAAGTTTGCACCTTTTAGATCCAGCATTATGATTGGCTGATGCTGTCAGAAATGGGGGGACAGAATGGCTTCTCTGATATGAGGTCTATTTGCATAGCTTAAAAGTCCAGTACAGTATATGCCTTAATTGGCAACATTGCACCATGTTTTATCACACAGAGCGCTCAATGAGTATATACATGTGTGAATGCATGTAAAATTGTGGCAAAACTGTGAGGGGAATTTATAATCATTCACACTTTGATAAGAGTAAGGGAGAACAAAGCAGTTCCTGAGTGGGAGTTACAGTATGATAATGTTAATTGTGATGATTTTGGCTCACATTTAACAAAAACCCCAATTCAAGCTATCTCAACAAATTAGAATATGGTGACATGCCAATCAGCTAATCAACTCAAAAAACCTGCAAAGGTTTTCTGAGCTTTCAAAATGGTCTCTCAGTTTGGTTCACTAGGCTACACAATCATGGGGAAGACTGCTGATCTGAAAGTTGCCCAGAAGACATTCATGACACCCTTCACAAGGAGGGTAAGCCACAAACATTCATTGCCAAAGAAGCTGGCTGTTCACAGAGTGCTGTATCCAAGCATGTTAAAAGACTCAAACTACTTCAGTCTGTGTGCATTGAATTTATTTAATACACGAGTTTCACAATTTGAGTTGAATTACTGAAATGAACTTTTCCATGAACTTTTCCACCTGACTATTCTAATTTATATGAAATCATATCTGAATATATATATAGTAGACTCTATGAAAAAAATGCATTAAATTATATTACATAAAGACAAAAAATAAACTAGTTGTAACACCTGTGTCGATTTGACAGGCACTGACAATATACTAATATCAATAGCCAATAGGTTCGGCTCGAAGTCATAAACTTAAAACAGCTCAACTTTGTGTGGAAATAATTTTGTATTGAAAAATAATTGGTTGTTTGTAGAGAATAAAGTGAAAGGAAAAAAAAATTATTTCACAGTATTCACAGTTTCAATGAATGACAATTCGTAATGACAAAAAGTAAACTCAATCAAATTGCAATACATGAATTATGCATGGACTCATCTGGTTGCACCCAATAACTATAGAGTTTTAGTTAGACTGCACTCGGTAAACAAGTTCACAATTATAACTTTTGACAAAATCAGTTAACTCAAAACAGGAAAAGAAAACGTTTTGAAAATCAAAATGTTTACAAGAGCAGTTTCAGGAAATTTTGATTCATGGATTCGTTCAATAACTCTGTAAAGTACATTCAATTTGGTAATAAAATTCAAAAAGGTTTGGTTCCATAAATTCCATTCAAAGATTTCAGTGCAAAGATTCAATTTGGTTCGATTCCAGTAATTTCCCCCAGTTCAAAAAGAGTCAGTTTCCAGTGACTCGGTTTTCAAAATGGTTCAGTTTGATTAGATTCAACAAGAAAAAAAAAAATTGGATGATCTCGGTTCTGCAAAAACTCAGTGTGGGTACGAAAAAAAATAAGGAGTATCAAAAAAATAATAGTTTTGTCTTCACAAAGACCACTCCTTGAGCGTCCTCTCTCGAAGGAAAAAACAAAAAAATGTGGCTCCGTTTGTGTGAACTAGCAGGTAACTGGAAATTTTCCTACCCGGTTCCTGGGTTAGATTCAAACTGTTCAGCGTTCGTCTCTGTGGGTTGACTCGCCATCTCGCATCGTCCTCAAATTGAAATGATCGGGAGTTCCAGCAATAAAAAAAAAAAAAACTTACCTGGATATATACACAGCAACATTAAGTACAGATAGCATTTGTTGGCCTGCTAAACATTTTAACAGTACCACTTTCAAACACGAATTCAACACCTCGGTCCGACAGTACGCCCATCTAATTAAACAATAAATATCATCATCATTACATTATAACACTTGTCTATGCTTTGCAATGTAGTAAAAAAAATAAAGTTTCCTAAAATTTGAAATGGCAACACCAGTCCCCGCCCAGCGTGCAGCCACCCGGCCTCGATCGGCAGGGCTGCAGCCGGGTGCTTCTTCAAAGCTTTTCCTGAAAGATGGAGCAGTTCCACTTTTAAAAAGCAAAGCTGTGGTTTATGGGCCACAAAAGTTGTAAGTATGTTTTATTTCTGTGTTGATGTGTTTTCCATTAATAGTTTCTATTGTAATTTTATGTTGTAGCAAGGGACGTAAACAAAGGGTTAACGCTCTTTGGCTCGCTAGCCAGTGTTAGCTAAATGCTAATTTATTCTTAATCTGTCAGGTGCCATACAAAATTCTTTTTAATTCCACCAACGTGAACTTCGTAGTGTTGGCATTTATGTGATCAGTGTAAACTATTCTTTGATTAGAGCTTACCACATGCTCGTTTAGCTACCAGCCACACTAAATATGGTTCTTGTGTTAATCTGGCCACTGTAGTTAAAGCCATGGTTAGTCTTCATAATGGGGCTCGTAGTTCTGGTGACAGATTATTTTGCCTACACAAGACAAAACTAAGACTGAAGATACATTGGGCAACTTTTTGAGCTATTTAGCCAAGCAACTTTTTTTGCCCAAAAAATGGGTATTGCCCTGTGTATCATCAGCCTAATGGTGGTATACACAGTCAGTAGTGATCACTGTAGATCCACAGTGGACTAGGTGGTTAGCGAATCACAACACACTGGACCAGCGAATCAATCTGAGCCCACTGTGTATTTCTGAGGGAGGGGTTTCATAAAACCAGGAAGTCAACAGACCGTTTTAGGAGAACAGAAAAAGGCGATATAGAATAAAGCTAAAATATGTGAAAAATGTTTGTTTTTTTTTTTTTTAAACAAAGCGGGAACACAAGTTACAGTGCACCCCATAAACACAATCAAGCCTTTGAGAATAGCAAATGCCTGTGGAAAGCACAATAAAGTGTGCGTTTACAAATAAGGAAAGCGTAAATGATTCCATGCAAATGTCAACCTTACCATGAAAAAAAAAAATTACCTTAAAAAAAACAAATTTCAAACCAAAAAAAAAAAAAACAAATAAATTTTTCTATTAAAGTTTGCCTTTTTTAAGTTGTACATTTTTAGGTCTGCATTAATGTGCTTTAAAAGAAATTTGAAGGAAATCGCTGTTTATTCACCCCATATGATGGGGGTGCACCTATGGTAATAATTTAATATTGTTTTCATTCGGACTGTATTTCATGTTTTCAATTGAGAAATCAAAAGCTACCCATTTTTTTTATGTCAACGGTAAGCATTTTTAGAAAGATGGAGACCTGGTCTGATTTATGAGGGTCAGGACTCTTCAACACTGTGTCACGTCTGTAACTTTTTAAAAGATTAAGTTTATATCATATAATAATTATTAATGCAATGAAACTTATGCTTAACCAACTTATGTCTATTCTAACTATGATCAACAACTCATCTCCATTCTTTGCTCTTATCAACCTTAATAATGCATTACGGATGCTTCATATTAAAATCATATGCATATTGGCACAGATGTTTACCACGTTGTTGATGACTGATAGACTGATAAAAGGTCTATTGCTGTGATCTGTTTTCAGATTTACTGTATCATAATATTTTAGAAATGAATCCATTCTAATAACATTTTAGAAATTGCATTCTTAACGAGAACATTACAGAGATTTAGCCTGCATTTGCTGTGCAACATAAGAACATGCGGACTGTAGAACAAATCACCAAAAACTATCTTTAAACGTCATAAAATGTTCATTGTCAATATTATCTTAATCTAAATCTTTTATGTGTGTCAAATGACTCTTGCTGCTATCTGTGCTGCAATCATAGCCTACAGAGAGCAAGATTTTGTGTGTTCAGCACACATGCTGCTGGGTGCGACAAGAGATGTGATGCATAATTCATTCTTATTTTGGGTTTTTATTTTGAATCATTGCATGTTTAAAATAATTCACTTTGTTATGCAGATGCAAAATGTGAAACTGCAGTCTTATTTGCAGTCTATCACTTTATATTTGTACGATATTATATTTAGCATATTTTACTTAACCTGTTTTGTATCTTAATTATTTAATCCATAAGCGAGTCATTAAAACAAGTTTTTTTTATGACAGCGACATCTGTTTAATCTTGATCAGCAACTAATGATCAATGAATTAGAGTGGCATCAATCCATTAGATCACTTTTAAAAACGTCAAAATAGCTTCCAATTATAGGTTATAATCACATCTGTTTGGGATGTAGACTGCATGGTGAAGATTTATTTTAATGTGGATCCCACACTCTTGCATTAAACAGTGAAGCTCTGTTGTGTGTTTGAGATCATTTCTAGGAGTCTGTGAGTTTGTGCAGCTAGAGTCCTAAAAAAAAAAAGTGGTTTACTATTACCCAGTCGCCACCCCCTGTACCACCACCACCACCACCACAACAAAAAAACAACAACAAAAAGAAAACAAAAAACACATTTTATTGTTGTTGGTTTATTAGTAATTTAAATAGTAATTTAGGAATATCAATACAGTGCACTCTAAATTTGATAACAGATTATTTTTCAAGTAGTGTACAGCATGACTTCCAGGTTGTTCAAGCCCATCTGTCCACGCATTTATTACAGTTCTTTATAATTTCAACATGTTTCTTTGGAATTTTATTCATTGTGAAAAGTGTTTCAGAGATGCATCTGAATTTTTTTTTTTTTAATGTTCATCTTAATTTGATGTTTTTTTTTATGCTTTTATACACTGATTGTATTATTTAGGAAGGGAATTCTACTTGCTGCAAGGGGATTTTTTCAGCATGTAAGCAGGGCTGGACTGGGGGTTCAAATTTGGCCTTGGACATATCCAGCCCATGAATGTTCTGCTGGGTTATAGGGCCTTCAACTGGAGTAAATAAATGAATAAATAAAACAGGACAGAAACAAATAATGATAAATATTACTGAGATTCAAAGCAAATGCATTTTTGTCAGATAGAAATGCACTTGACACTAAAGCAATGATTTTGAGCTAGAATGCCAAAATAAAATTAGGCCTACTTCTAATGTATTGTCATCCTTTCCTCACCCTCAAGTGACTGCAAACCTGTATGACTTACTTTCTTTCTGTAGAACACAAAATATATTCTGTAGAATGTTACCAAACCATTTTGCTTTTATACCTTTCATTTCTACTGTATGGACAAAAAAATTTCTTGGATTTCTCAAATTATCATTATAGAATGACAGAGGTGATCATTACAACAAAGAATCACACAACTGTATGGTTTCACACAACTGTATGGTACACTATTAAAGGGGAAGCGATACATGATAGTAGACTACCAAATCAACAAAAAAAAAAGGTATACCGAGGGTATACGCAGATATTGATCCCTAGAAGTCGGTAATATGCAAATGGCCCGGGAAAAAAAGTAAGCATACTGCGTATACTTGCGTATGGCCCCGATTAGACGATTACACCACTGGTCATATCTTGTGTGACTGAAATCTAAGATAACTTTACTACACTTACCTGCAGCTCTACACTAGTGTGTACTTTACTCACATGTAGATGTTCTGCAGTTTAAATGCACTTTAACTGTCTTACTTTCATCGTGAACATCAGCAGCTCAATATATTGAATTTTAGCTATTCCGTCCTACTTTTCCAACTTCACATTTCATGGATCTACATCCATCTAAAAGCAAACAAACTTTATACATTTATGGGCAGTTTTCAATATTGAGAATCTTATATTTCTATAATTCTGTTGTTCAACACCTACAGTGAACTGAAGAAAACCATTTTATTGAAGTAGAAATGCTGCTTGTTGTATTAAATGAGTTTGTTATAGAGCTCAATGTATAGAACTGTCTGCAGACGCATGAAGATGTTGAGTGATAGTTTCTGTCTCAGAGTAAAGCGTGTATGATGAGAAATACTGAAATGACAGACTCACCTAACAAACAGTAAAATGAGAAACAGTGATTTCACACGGTGTGACAATATCAGAATGAGCAGCTTTCCATGATTCACTGACAAAAAACACTTGATCATATGTTTGATCACGACAAGAACAGCTTTAAATAAAATCATCAAAATGACTTCAGCACAGCATTAAAGTCTCAAAAGCTCAAAGTGACCAATGACACATCATAAGACGACACACATACATGAAAATAACTAAAGAAAGATCAAACACTCACCTTAAACAATATTTCTAGATGTTTCTATTTCCTCCTCTGAACCGTTGTGTTGAACAGCTGCTCTGAAATGTCTTTCACTTCTGTAAAGGAAGTGAAACCTGCTTCCTGTTTTCTTTCAGGAAGAGACATGAGAATCAGAAGAATGACAGTCAGACATCAACACACACACACACACACACACACTGATCTGGTTCCTTAGAAAGATGAATTCTCAGGTAACTACTGCTGTAGTTGCACAGATACTTCAGTGTAATGTCAACGACATATTAGGGATGAAGCAGAAGCTGAAAAATTCTGACAAATAATGGAAAAGATACACAGTAGTTTCATGTTCTTGCTGGTGTGAATGAGGTGTTGATAGATCATTTGGACAGAAAATGCACAAATAATTACCTGACAGATGCTGGATGCCTACAGATTCATCACTTGCAATTCTACAGAGTAGACTGAAATATTTTTCAAACATTATTTTGTAAATGCTGGTGTGGACTACATTATTTCCTCTGTCTCTGTTCACATATATTTTGTTTTAATATTCTGTATAATTATGAAAGAAACAGGCTTGTATGTACTTCCATGGACTCTCAACTTTAATTCCTCATTTCCAACCACAACAATAACAACTCAGGTACCTCCCATATATACATCATGAAGGTCTCATCTTCAGCAACATCAGGCAACCTACCAAAATAAAAGCTTTGAAAATTATGAAAATTCATATAAAAACTAAAAACATAACACTTTATATATAACTTTAATTATAAATCATTAACAAACATTATGTAATGCTTTACAGATCATTAGTTAATATATATTCACATTGCTAGAAATATGAAATAATGTTCTTGTTAATGTTTACTAAAGAACTTATTATTATTTAATGTAAACTGAAATACTTACAAATGTCAGTAAACTTTCAGTTCATATAATCTTCTCTTGTTGGTCTTTGTTGTGTAGACTTATATGTTCACATCTTAACAAATAATCTATTAATTATGTGTTCATGTTTTTTTGGAGAAGGAGATCTAAAGTTTGAAACTATTCATCATTTGTAAATGTTTATAAATGATTACTAATCATTTAGTATCTTTATGGGCATTGGACTTGTGTAACAAGGTTTGTGTAAAGGGTGGCTGGTTAAGTTTAGCTAAATGCTTGCTACAGACATAACATTGTGATTTTGGTTCAAAAAAGTTTTAGTATACTTTAGTATACACTCACATTAGTATACTACTCCTAAGTATTTCATTAAACAGGATATTCCTTGAATCATAAATAAACAGGAGAAAACAAATATAATATAAACAGACTGAACTGTGTTCCCTTATAGTAATCAAATTGACCCCTGTACACTGTTGACCCTTTAACCATCCCTTAAACCTACCCACACCACCAAACCTGTCCCTAACCTACCCGTATCACACCTCAATAACAGCAGAAGTGTTGTGCATTAACACAAGCTTTTAATCATTTTATAACATCTGGTAAAATCATTCGTAGATTTTCAGGAAGTGCTTGATCATATGGAATTGAAAGTTTAATGACATTTTTAAGCATTTTAACTTGATTGAAATAATGATTTGTTTGAACATTATCTAATGTTTAAAAAGTTTATTAGCAAACATTAACAAGCACATTATATCACGTTTCTAACTCTTTGAATGTATATTAACTAATTATCCATTAATCATTGTATAATGTTTGTTAATGATTTATTAATGAAAGTTATTATAAAGTGTAACTGTAAAATGTATATAGTTATTGAGGCTTCGTTTGCATGCCATGATGCCATAAGTCTGCAGGGGTTCCCTTTTCATGTGAACTCATTATTAGTACAAAATAAATAATAGACAAAATTGATCAACTATATATCTTGCTGCCTATTAATTTGTCCTAGCCAATAAAAAGCTTTCATCACCAGATGCATGCTGCTGTCATATCTAACTAATTAAAATTAAATAAGCTACTAAGCAAGTGTTGTTTGTTGCATGTGGAAACTTACAAAATAAATCCTGTCTCTGATAGATACATTCAAATTTACCCTATTTTATATGACTGACAGAAGTGTGAAAGTGTATAATATTTCTGTTATCAAAGGTAAGAGAATGGGTCAGTTGGCCCAGGTGACCAGACGCCTGACCTTGACAGTGAGGATGGCTGGGTTGAAATCAACTGTCCCAGTACAAATGGACCAATGACACTTGCAGCTAAACCACTGCTGTTTGGAGGTTTGTGTATGTTGTGTCTTTAGGTTGTTGGCAGGAACCTAATCTGTTCAGATATGTGACATACATCTAAATTTTTATTTTGTCAGGAGTATATAAAGATATGGTGAAGAGGAAAAAAAAAAAAAAAAAAAAAATGCTTTTCAGAAAGGAAAAGACATACGGAGCACTGCTAAAAGAGGGCATGAATGTGAAGTGCATCTCCAGATGCCAGAATCTTAAGTATGGAGTTGTGCAGGCCAGTAAGTATTATTGGGCAAGTATAAAATATCATACTTGGAGTGCTATTGATTTCTGGCGTAGTGATATCACATGTTAGATGGCCTAACATGGGGCACCACTAAATGCGGTGATTTTAGATTTAAGTAGCACCACCAGTGTAATGGCTTTGGGCCTTATATATTAATATAAATATATATTATATTTAGTTTTGGTCATACTATTTTACGGTGCACCAGCCAAGGTAATTGCAGCTAGACGTTAAAGAACAATCATGTAAGACTGTTGGATAAATAAAAATTATAATTAAATGATAGGAAGTTGTAGTCTGACCAATCTGAAGGATTTGTGAGATATCGTTGTAGAGCCTCTTACTGTATTATCAACCGAAGAAAGACACAAATGTAATAAAAAAGGTTTTATTAACAAAGGGACAGACAAGAGTAACTAAAAACTACTAAATGAATACAATGAATGGGCTAAGCTTGTGGTTGTTGTTGCTGTAGGAATTTCCAACTTCCCCAAACTCGCTTCTCGCAGAACTTCTTTGTTTCTCTTTAGAACCTAGTTTTGCAACAACATCTTATTGCACAGGATAACTTAGCACACTTCTTTGTCTTGGAGAGAGCCTTTTATTCCTTTAAGTTTGCACCTTTTAGATCCAGCATTATGATTGGCTGATGCTGTCAGAAATGGGGACAGAATGGCTTCTCTGATATGAGGTCTATTTGCATAGCTTAAAGTCCAGTACAGTATATGCCTTAATTGGCAACATTGCACCATGTTTTATCACACAGAGCGCTCAATGAGTATATACATGTGTGAATGCATGTAAAAGTTAGGCAAAATTGTGAGGGGAATTTATAATCATTCACTCTTTGATAAGAGTAAGGGAGAACAAAGCAGTTCCTGAGTGGGAGTTACAGTATGATAATGTTAATTGTGATGATTTTGGCTCACATTTAACAAAAACCCACCAATTCACTATCTCAACAAATTAGAATATGGTGACATGCCAATCAGCTAATCAACTCAAAACACCTGCAAAAGTTTCCTGAGCCTTCAAAATGGTCTCTTAGTTTGGTTCACTAGGCTACACAATCATGGGGAAGACTACTGATCTGAGAGTTGCCCAGAAGACAGTCATTGACCACCCCTTCACAAGGAGGGTAAGCCACAAACATTCATTGCCAAAGAAGCTGGCTGTTCACATATTTCAGTATAAAAACATAAATAAATGAACTTTTCCATGACATTCAAATGCATTGAATTTATTTAATACAGGAGTTTCACTATTTGAGTTGAATTACTGAAATAAATGAACTTTTCCATGACATTCTAATTTATTGAGAAGCACCTGAATATATATACTCTATGAAAAATGCATTAAATTTTATTACATAAAGACAAAAAATAAACTAGTTGTAACACCTGTGTCGATTGACAGGCACTGACAATATACTAATATCAATAGGCCAATAGGTTCGGCTCGGAAGGCATAAATTAAACAGCTCAACTTTGTGTGGAAATAATTCTGTATTGAAAATAAATTGGTTGTTTGTAGAGAATAAAGTGAAAGGAAAAAAAAATTTATTTCACAGTATTCACAGTTTCAATTGAATGACAATTCGTAATGACAAAAGAAACTCAATCAAATTGCAATACATGAATTATGTATGGACTAATCTGGGTGCACCCAATAACTATAGAGTTTAGTTAGACTGCACTCATATAACAAGTTCACAATTATAACCTTTTGACAAGATCAGTTAACTCAAAACAGGAAAAGAAAACGTTTTGAAAATCAAAATGTTACAAGAGCAGTTCAGGAAATTTTGATTCAATGGATTCTGTTCAATAACTCTGTAAAGCACATTCAATTTGGTAAATAAAATTCAAAAAGAGGTTGGGTTCAATAAATTCAATTCAAAGATTTCAGTGCAAAGATTCAATTTGGGTTCGATTCAGTAATCTCAGTTCAAAAAGATTCAGTTCCAGTGACTCGGTTCAAAATGGTTCAGTTCGATAGATTCAAAAAAAAATAAAAAATTTGATTCTCCGGTTCTGCAAAAACTCATTGTGGTACGAAAAAAATAAGGAGTAACAAAAAAATAATAGTTCCGTCATCACAAAGACACTCCTTTGAGCGGTCTCTCGAAGGAAAAACAAAAAAATGTGGCTCCGTTTGTGTGAACTAGCAGGTAACTGGAATTTTCCTACCCGGTTCCTGGGTTAGATTCAACTGTTCAGCGTTTGTCTCGTGTGGGTTGACTCGACATCTCGCATCGTCCTCAAATTGAAATGATCGGAGTTCCAGCATAAAAAAAAAAAAAAAAAACTTACCTGTATATATACACAGGCAACATTAAGTACAGATAGCATTTGTTGGCCTGCTAAACATTTAACAGTAACACTTTCACCGTAATTCAACAACTCGGTCGACATTACGCCATCTAATTAAACAATAAATATCATCATCATACAATATAAACACTTGCAACTCATACACGTTACTGATTAGCCAACAAACCTCTTCTAACTTGTAATAAACCAGAACTCATCAGTATCACATTATCTCTCACTCAAATACATCGTTGCACATATCTGATTGCATATATGAACTGTTTACACAGTGCAAAAATGTGTACTCACCAAAATTCAAAGAAATAAAGCATAGATGTATTTTTATCTTCTTTGACTCCTCTTTTTAGCTCTTGCTCAAAGTTATGCTGCTAATATCATTAGTCTCATAGAGAAAAGAAAAATGGCTTCTCGCATACTGCAACCAACGTGGTGGGGCGGGACTTCAACATAAACCTCACTTAATTGGACAGTCATTAAAATGTCAATCATAACACTAACTTACTTTTCACTTTGATTTTATAATTTCTTACACTTGTATTATTAGTATTATTTCTGGTTAGTTTATTTTAACACTCTTTAATTTATTCCTTATTTTATAATAATTTTAAATTATACAGGGTTACATAGTGAAATAATAACTCACATGTGTCTGGTCCACTGATGAAGCCATGTCTTAAGTCAAGTGAATTATGAATCATCTTATAATACTGAAGGAAAAGGGGAATAACCAATGACATTTGAGGTTACAATTAAAACAGCAAGCCCGCCCCAAGACTGACAATAATAAAAGTGTTTTGGCAGTGCGTGGGAAAGGAGACCAGAGGCCATTTTCAAAGCCACTAGAAGGCAAGCCCGAAACCATAACCTTAAAAACCAAAACTTCCAAACCTAAAACTCCCGGTACGTCAGAGCGTGGGAAAGGAGACCAGAGGCCATTTTTTTTTGGACGTTTGGACAATTGATGTCAATGGAGGAGAGGCTTCACTACGCTGAATAAACAGCTTTTTAGAGGAAACAGCTTATCATTTAATGAATTGACAGCCTATCTGCTAATCTTCAACATGTTTTACACTAAACAATACTTTTGGATTAAACTATTTTTAGTTTACACAGAAAAAAAATTATGTTTTATAAGAGAAGTCACTGACTTTTTGCGACATGTAGGTTTCATCTTACGGCACTTCTCATTCATCCCTAATGTATCTGTAAATGCCCATTGAGTGTTGCACAACTCTAATTTGATGACGTCAAGGCTGTAATGTGATTGGTTATTAAGGGATAAGTGATCCAAGTTAGACGTTATTCTTTCTCCTATAGTAAGTAATACAGACCCTCTCATCTCTTAATAGTAAGATGATCTCTGGTATAGATCTGTTTTCCTCTCGCGGAAGTGATTTCTCCATTTCTCCGGCATTTTTAGGGAACAAAACAGTTAGAAAAATTGAGACTTTCAGTAGGGCAAACTTGTATGGACCGCTGAATGTTAATATTCATCATCAACATGTAAAACTAGTTTATAAATATTTGGAATTATTTTAATAAACTATTACAACTGACAACATTTGTTTTTATGTTATCTAATTCTATTTTGAGGGCTTCATTTTCTGCCTTTAATTGTGATATCTGGCAAAGAAAAACCATGATATGGAGAGGCAGGTGAAGGTGAAGCAGATGATGTGGCAGATGAAGGTGGAGCTGAAGGTGGTGCAGGGGGACCGTTAGAAATCGGTGGTGTGGAAGAAAGTGAGACAGAGGATGGTGTATTAGGTGAAGATGAAGCAGATGATGTGGCAGCAGAAGGTGAAGCAGATGATGTGGCAGGAGAAGGTGAAGCAGATGATCAGGCAGGTGAAGGTGGAGCAGACGATGACGAGGCAGGTGAAGGTGAAGCTGAGGGTGGTGCAGGTGGACAGTTAGAAAGCGGTGGTGTGGAAGAAGGTGAGACAGAGGATGGTGTATTAGGTGAAGATGAAGCAGATGATGTGGCAGGTGAAGGTGGAGCAGACGATGACAAGGCAGGTGAAGGTGAAGCTGAGGGTGGTGCAGGTAAACAGTTAGAAAGCGGTGGTGTGGAAGAAAGTGAGACAGAGGATGGTGTATTAGGTGAAGATGAAGCAGATGATGTGGCAGGAGAAGGTGAAGCAGATGATGTGGCAGGAGAAGGTGAAGCAGATGATGTGGCAGGAGAAGGTGAAGCAGATTATGAGGCAGGTGAAGGTGGAGCAGACGATGATGAGGCAGATGATGTGGCAGGTGAAGGGCAGATGATGTGGCAGTGGCAGGTGAAGAAGATGATGTGGGCAGGTGAAGGTGAAGCAGATGATGTGGCAGATGAAGGTGGAGCAGACGATGACGAGGCAGGTGAAGGTGAAGCTGAGGGTGGTGCAGGTGGACAGTTAGAAAGCGGTGGTGTGGAAGAAGGTGAAACAGAGGATGGTGTGTCTAGGAGAAGGTGAAGCAGATGATGTGGCAGGTGAAGCAGATGATGTGGCAGGTGAAGATGAAGCAGATGATGTGGCAGGTGAAGGTGAAGCAGATGATAAGGCAAGAGAAGGTGAAAGCAGATTATGAGTCAGGTGAAGGTGGAGCAGACGATGATGAGGCAGATGATGTGGCAGGTGAAGGTGAAGCAGAGGGTGGTGCAGGTGGACAGTTGGAAAGCAGTGGTGTGGAAGAAGGTGAAACAGAGGATGGTGTATTAGGTGAAGATGAAGCAGATGATGTGGCAGGTGAAGATGAAGCAGATGATGTGGCAGGTGAAGGTGAAGCAGATGATGTGGCAGGTGAAGGTGAAGCAGATGATGTGACAGGAGAAGGTGAAGCAGATGATGTGGCAGGAGAAGGTGAAGCAGATGATGAGGCAGGTGAAGGTGGAGCAGACGATGACGAGGCAGGTGAAGGTGAAGCTGAGGGTGGTGCAGGTGGACAGTTAGAAAGCGGTGGTGTGGAAGAAGGTGAGACAGAAGATGGTGTAGTAGTTGAAGGTGAAGCAGATGATAAGGAAGGTGAAGGTGGAGCAGACGATGACGAGGCAGGTGAAGGTGAAGCTGAGGGTGGTGCAGGTAAACAGTTAGAAAGCAGTGGTGTGGAAGAAGGTGAGACAGAGGATGGTGTATTAGGTGAAGATGAAGCAGATGATGTGGCAGGTGAAGGTGAAGCAGATGATGTGGCAGGAGAAGGTGAAGCAGATTATGAGGCAGGTGAAGGTGGAGCAGACGATGATGAGGCAGATGATGTGGCAGGTGAAGGTGAAGCAGATGGTGTGGCAGGTGAAGGTGAAGCAGATGGTGTGGCAGGTGAAGGTGAAGAAGATGATGTGGCAGGTGAAGGTGAAGCAGATGATGAGGCAGGTGAAGGTGGAGCAGACGATGACGAGGCAGGTGAAGGTGAAGGCTGAGGGTGGTGCAGGTAAACAATTAGAAAGCGGTGGTGTGGAAGAAGGTGAGACAGAAGATGGTGTAGTAGTTGAAGGTGAAGCAGATGATGTGGCAGATGAAGGTGGAGATGAAGGTGGTGCAGGGGGACAGTTAGAAAGCAGTGGTGTGGAAGAAGGTGATAGGCAAGTGAAGGTATTAGGTGAAGATGAAGCAGATGATGTGGCAGGTGAAGGTGAAGCAGATGATAAGGCAAGAGAAGGTGAAGCAGATGATGTGGCAGGAGAAGGTGAAGCAGATTATGAGGCAGGTGAAGGTGAAGCAGATGATGTGGCAGGAGAAGGTGAAGCAGATGATAAGGAAGGTGAAGGTGAAGCTGAGGGTGGTGCAGGTAAACAGTTAGAAAGCAGTGGTGTGGAAGAAGGTGAGACAGAGGATGGTGTATTAGGTGAAGATGATGAGGCAGGTGAAGGTGGAGCAGACGATGATGAGGCAGATGATGTGGCAGGTGAAGGTGAAGCAGATGATGTGGCAGGTGAAGGTGAAGCAGATGATGTGACAGGAGAAGGTGAAGCAGATGATGTGGCAGGTGAAGATGAAGCAGATGATGTGGCAGGTGAAGGTGAAGCAGATGATGTGGCAGGTGAAGATGAAGCAGATGATGTGGCAGGTGAAGGTGAAGCAGATGATGTGGCAGGAGAAGGTGAAGCAGATGATGTGGCAGGTGAAGGTGAAGCAGATGATGTGGCAGGTGAAGGTGAAGCAGATGATGTGTGTGCCAGAGGTGGAGCAGACGATGACGAGGCAGGTGAAGGTGAAGCTGAGCGGTGGTGCAGGTGGACAGTTAGAAAGCAGTGGTGTGGAAGAAGGTGAGACAGAGGATGGTGTATTAGGTGAAGATGAAGCAGATGATGTGGCAGGTGAAGATGAAGCAGATGATGTGGCAGGTGAAGGTGAAGCAGATGATGTGGCAGGTGAAGGTGAAGCAGATGATGTGGCAGCAGAAGGTGAAGCAGATGATGAGGCAGGTGAAGGTGGAGCAGACGATGATGAGGCAGATGATGTGGCAGGTGAAGGTGAAGCAGATGGTGTGGTGGCAGGTGAAGGTGAAGCAGATGGTGTGGCAGGAGAAGGTGAAGCAGATGATGTGGCAGGTGAAGGTGAAGCAGATGATGAGGCAGGTGAAGGTGGAGCAGACGATGACGAGGCAGGTGAAGGTGAAGCTGAGGGTGGTGCAGGTAAACAGTTAGAAAGCGGTGGTGTGGAAGAAGGTGAAACAGAGGATGGTGTAGTAGGTGAAGATGAAGCAGATGATGTGGCAGGTGAAGGTGAAGCTGAGGGTGGTGCAGGTAAACAGTTAGAAAGGGGGTGCAGCAGTGGTGTGGAAGAAGGTGAAACAGAGGATGGTGTAGTAGGTGAAGATGAAGCAGATGATGTGGCAGGTGAAGGTGAAGAAGATGATGTGGCAGGTGAAGGTGAAGCAGATGATGTGGCAGGAGAAGGTGAAGCAGATGATGAGGCAGGAGAAGGTGAAGCAGATGATAAGGAAGGTGAAGGTGGAGCAGACGATGACAAGGCAGGAGAAGGTGAAGCTGAGGGTGGTGCAGGTGAAACAGTTAGAAAGCAGTGGTGTGGAAGAAGGTGAAACAGAGGATGGTGTAGTAGGTGAAGATGAACAGGCAGGTGAAGGTGAAGAAGATGATGTGGCAGATGATGTGGCAGGAGAAGGTGAAGCAGATGATGAGGAAGGTGAAGGTGGAGCAGATGATGAGGCAGGAGAAGGTGAAGCAGATGATGTGGCAGGTGAAGATGAAGCAGATGATGTGGCAGGTGAAGGTGAAAGCAGATGATGTGGCAGGTGAAGATGAAGCAGATGATGTGGGCAGGTGAAGGTGAAGCAGATGATGTGGCAGGTGAAGGTGAAGCAGATGATGTGGCAGGTGAAGGTGAAGCAGATGATGTGGCAGGTGAAGGTGAAGCAGATGATGTGGCAGGTGAAGATGAAGCAGATGATGTGGCAGGTGAAGGTGAAGCAGATGATGTGGCAGGTGAAGGTGAAGCAGATGATGTGGCAGGTGAAGGTGAAGCAGAGGGTGGGCAGGTGAAGATGAAGCAGATGATGTGGCAGGTGAAGGTGAAGCAGATGATGTGTCAGGTGAAGGTAAAGCAGATGATGTGGCAGGTGAAGGTGAAGCAGATGATGAGGCAGGTGAAGGTGAAGCAGATGATGTGGCAGATGAAGGTGGAGCTGAAGGTGGTGAAAGTCAAAACACAGAAAGAGACAAAGGATGAAGAAGTAGATGAAGGTAAAGCAGATGATGTGGCAGGTGAAGGTGAAGCAGATGAAAGCAGATGAGGAGCAACTGAAGTTGTAGCAGAAGGGAATCGAGGTCCATGGTGTAATTTAATTTTCTCCTAAAGCTCCCTGTTCAAATTTCCATCACTAGTTTGCCACTTTATAAAACATGATAAAAAAAATATTAGGACATTAGACAAAACATTAAAAACAAAGAGCTGTAAAAATAAAATGACGATATCACACTCTGAATTTATCTGCCTCCATTCCCAAGAACTAGTTGGGATCAGCTGCTCTTCACAACCAAGAACAAGAATAATAACCTCTACAGACATGAATCATGTGACATCACTCCTTGGGCCTCTTTTCCAAATTAACAGGGGCAGAATGTTACAGGGCAGATTAGCATATGTGAACAGTTCAGATTTTCATAATGTAATGATGAAAAATTTAAGGTGAAGCATTCATTTCACACCAACTGAAATATGGTGTTATTGTTTTAATACTGATGATTTTGGCATACAGTCATGAAAACCACAAAATGCTTGGGTTGGGGTTATGATGGAGGACTGAAGGTACAAGAAAGATATTGTTTGATGAATTGTAATAACTAATTGCTTTATGAGTTAAGTTGTAATTGTAAATGACAATAACCTCCAGACAGGGTAACGCACTTACTCCCCTTGTTAAAAGAGACACTGATCTGACCTTTACTAACAGAGAGAGAAGACACAATTCCGCTTGTGTTTCCACGAGCTGTCTGATAAGCAGGTGAAAGCAGGGAAAGTGCAACCATGTATATGCAGTTGCGTGAAGGTGTGGAGCAATATCAATTATTTTTTAGTTGTAGATTTGCAGAACAGGTAACAAAGAAATCATAAAATATGGTGTAATTTAATTTACTCCTAAAGCTCCCTGTTCAAATTTCATTAAAGGGACCTATTAGTTTTTACAAATTTCTAAAGTCTTGGGTGTCCCCACATGATAAAAGCAAAAAATATTAGGTTACATTAGACAAAACATTGTAAAAACAAGAGCTGTGTGTAAAAAATAAAATGACGATATCACACTCTGGAATTTATCTGCAGTCTCCATTCCCAAGAACTAGTTGGGATCAGCTGCTCTTCACAAACAAGAACACAAGAAGGAAAACCTCTCTACAGACATGAATACTCATGTGACATCACTCCTTGGTTCACGATCCGCAATTTTTTTGTGAAAATACTCTTTTTTGCCAAAGTTCCAGAAATTAACAGGAAACGGTTGCAGAGTATGTACAGGTCCTTTTCACAATGTGAGAATTACAGCCATATTGTGAAAAAGTTCATTATTTTACATAATTGTAATGATAAAAATTTAACTTTGTTGTATATTTTAGATTCACATTTCACACCAATCATGAATATTTCAGGTCTTTTATTGTTTTAATACTGATGATTTTGGCATACAGCTCATGAAAACCACAAAGATTAATTTTGGGTTGGGGTTATGATGGAGGACTGAAGGGATACACAGAAAAATATTGTTTGTAACAGATTGTATAACTAATTGCTTTTATGAGTTAAGTTGTATTGTAAATATTTAGCAGGTTCTTACAAGAAGACACTGATCTGACCTTTACTAACAGAGAGAGAATTAAAAGAGACACTGATCTGACCTTTACTAACAGAGAGAGAAGACCACAATTCCCCTTGTGTTTCCACAATGTTTGGAGCGTCTGATATACAGTACACCGACCACAGGGGTATGCACTATTTATCAAATATATGCTGTTGATTTGATTAGATTCCATTCAATATCAATTATTTTTTAATATTGTTAGATTTGCACTTTTAACAGTGTAACAAGAAATCATAAATATGCACTGAATGTAAAAAAAAGCACCACAGCACATGAAGATGTAATATTGGTCTTGGGTGTCCCCAGAATGTATTTGTCATTAAAGGGCACCTATTATGCCCCTTTTTACAAGATGTAATATTGGTCTTGGGTGTCCCCAGAATGTATTTGTGAAGTTTCAGCACAAAATACCCCACAGTTAATTTATTATAACCATTTGAAAATGTCATTTTTGGGGCCTGTTTTAAAAAAGAGCTTGTTTTGGTGTGTACCACCTTAAATATAAATGAGCTGCATATCCCCGCCCTGCCTTTGGATGAGGGCGTAACTTGCATACCTATGGCAATAAACAGTCGGTAGAAGCAGAATGGCTGAGAGTGAGAGACCCGCTGTTTTGTATGGCATTCAGCCGTACATGTTTGAACCGGAATCAGACCCAGATGATGAAGAGACTCCGGCCCAGAAGAAACACAATTGAGAATGGAGCAGGACGTCTCTGAATGGTTATTTGATACATTTATGTACTCGCGTCCCCTTTGCAATTATGGATGTGCAACACACACACATTGTGATAACGTTCGCGCAATTTTTTGAAAATACAAACACAAATACTGTGATAACGTTTGCTAAAGTACAAACAAAATTATATTTATGCGAGGAAAAACGGTTGCGTCAATGTTGACATTACTTGTCGTACAGGTGCTTGGGGCAACAGATGTGAGAAGATGGCTACAGAACCAGAAAATATATGCTGCAGGGAGATAGAACAGGTATTAATTTATTTACATTTGTAATTGTTGCAAAAAATAATACGTGACATAAACCTGTCTGACACTATTTGTTGTATCAAAGGTTACAAGACGGATGAAACAACTTCAAGTCACTCCATCATGTATGGTAGACCATCCCGGAATGGATCCAGTTTGTTTCAAAGTGTTTTCGTTACAAAACGCTTTTAACATTTACAGGGCTGACTAATGGTCCCCTGCGACTTCTTGGAGTACAACAGTGAGTGTTAATGATTAGCACATTTGCAAGAAAAAATTTCAATTTCTTCTAAATATTACAAATGTTTTGAATTTTTAGTCTAACAAACGTATTTCCCGGGTTATATTCAAAGGAAATTATAGTGAAAAACAAAACATATTATAGTTTTAAATAATTTCACAACAACTTGCATATACATTTTCTTTTATTTACATTATGAAAGTTATAAAGACACTGAACTGTACAATTATTAGTTTAGAAATAAAATAATTTTAACCAAAAAAAGGACATTCCTCCAAAAATAAATTGAACCATGATCAATTAAATATCAAATATTTCAACTCCAGACAACAAATGATAGATATTTGAAAGAAAAAAACACAGAAAAATCCTTGAACCCTGTTTTGAGAATGTGCCTGTGTGTGTGCGTTAGTCGTTACAGATTTTTAGCTTATCAGAGTTTTGTGAGCTGGTGCTGGGGTTTCCTTGGACGAAAAGTTCGAGTTGTGATTCCAGCCTGTGTGGGTCCTGAGGATTCAAAGAGAGTTTCCTGATGCCCAGGGTAGTTATGTAGGTTTTCGACCACCTATTGATTAAACCGAGATACCCTACTAGAGATGGCCTCCTCCTTCTCTGGCCTGTCATATTCTGCACACAATGCTGGTGGTATTGGTATCCTCAAAACATCATCCACATAGGGTGCAGGATCCACAAAGACTTTATCAAATATGAGGTCCAGCAGGTCATCCACATATCCTGTGCAATATAACAATTTTATTTTATTTTAAATTAGTAAAATATTGAGTTTTCAAATAGCTTGTAAGAAACGATGCAAAAAAAGATATGTACATTTGTAGTAAATTTGTTAAGTAAAACTCATTTTATACATACTGAATGTTGCTTGTGTCTTAACTTCTCTGACCCGGTATTCTCCCTTCTTGGCCTTTGGAAAGGTCACGTTGAACACCGGTCGACCAGCTGCTGTTGTGGCTTGAGGACGCCCGGCATTCTCATTGTAATGTAGTGCAGCCAGGTATAGTCTGTAAGCAATAAATACATTTTCAACATACAATGTCTACAGTGTATGTAAAAGTAAATTTATTTTTACAACAATAACATTACCTGCACAACATTCCCAGAAATGGAAAAACCACATTTTTTGGTGTAAACCGTAGTATTACACTGTGGAAAACCTCGATAGAAGAAGTCTGGTAGTGCGGACTTAGCTTGGCAACATCCTTCACAATTCTGTTGTTGGAGAGAACTCTCTCCAACTTGAAATATGGCAGTGTTCCTAAATTATTGGAAGTGTTACTATAGTATGATATGTAAATTTAAATAAAAAAGGCAAGCTATATGATCTGCATACATTTTTTAAAAGTAACTATTGCTTTCTTTAGCCTACATACCAGCAGCTATCCACTTTTTTTGTGTCTCAACTTCTTGTTCCATGTAGACATGCTGGAAAATTGCTGTCTTCATGTGTGTGCTTATTTTGCACATGGTTTAGCATAGACGTCCATTTAGCCACTCTTTCAGGTCCACTGCTTGATGATGCAGCAGTCCAATAGATGTGGTTTTTTATACTATGCAACCATTTACGTATTTTCTCACAACCCTTCAATTTGCAGACTTTTTCCAGCTGCTTTGAAATTCCTGGAGATTGCAATTAAATACAAACATGACAACACACAATAATTAGAGCAATGTGTCATTACATATAATGTAATGGTGGTGTTTATATATATATATATATATATATACACACACAGTATATATATATATATATATAATATATATATATGATCCGCTAACACATAATCATCCGCTAATACAGTTTCATCGCAATTATTAGTCTGTAAATATCTAGAAAATGATATGATGGTAGTAAGGTTATTTACCTTTCTCTACGTGCCAGACATCATAGAATTGGTTGACATTGCGTTCCCTGAGGAACTTTTGTATTTGCGGATGTCGGTCAGTCACAATGCAGTCCAGAGTCACTCCACGAGCATCCAAAAAGTCAAGACCTCTCTTCAAACCTTCCTTTTCCATGTGGTAACTTCCTCCCACTTCATTACTCTGACAAGTGATTAAAATATATATTTGATTTTTTTGCGTTTAAAAGTAAAATATTCAGTTTTCCAGGATCAAAGGTTTCTGCTCATTTACCTGGACGAGTTGTACATCAACAACGGTGTTTGTCTCCAGGTCCATCATTGTGTAACTGCCATATTTGGCAGAGTGCCCTTCAAAAACAAAAATACATAATCTCTTATTACACAATGTGCCCTGTCTATAAGAGTAAAATTCTATATATTTTTTTCTTTATAAAAAAACAATGTAAATTTGTCCCACAATGTACCTGGTGAGTCAGCCCTCATATCTCCTCAAACAATGACCTTTTCCCTTTGCGCCAACAGCTGTAGCATCTCATCCAGCCAGTTTCTCCATTTGTAAACAATAGCAGGCTCAATGCACATTCGTGCATGACGACGAAAGGTGTCGTACTTGAAAAGATGTAACTTCATAGCTGCAAATATCTGACAACACATAGAGAAGAGTTGGTAAGCAGTAAATTAATAAATGAATAAACATACAATTTTTTACATTATAAATGTTTAGTCTCATGTAACTGCAAAGCTATTAATTATTTCATTTACAAATACCTTTTCAATTGTGAAAAATGAAGCACCACTGAGATACACAGCAGCAGAAAGGTGAAGGTTTCCAGCTGGAGTACTGCCCAAAATCGGCTGACTGTTCCATTTCCGTGAGAACTGACAATGGTGGCAGAGTTTGTTTCAACACCGTAGAAATGTTCCAAATCCTTTGTGATCTTATATAACAGCTTCTATGACATACCGGGCACACCTCAAACAGTTCCATGATGCCAGGTCTCATAGACAATATATTTACACATTTTTTGAATAGGGCTGGATTCTTGAGCTCTGAAAGAAAAAAAAAAAAACATTAATTTACATAAGCACTACATAAAAATTAGATATGCTATAATTAAAACAAACATTATTCTAAAATATAATATAAACTTACGACAAGTCCTTTGGCTCTGTTATTGGATGTGTCTGCCTCTGCAGGATTAAATGTGACATCAGTCTCTTGTGCTGTTAGTATTGAAGAGCATTCCTGTAGGATATCTTCATCTTCCTCAAGGTCCAGACAAGGTCTCTTTGATGAAGTCTTGAGGGGTGTGGAAGAGACGCAACAGCTGTATGAGAAACTAATTTTGTGCTAACATCAAAAACTTGACAATGTTGTCTCTGTCTGGACACCTGGAATATATAATTCAGCAAAGTTTTCAGCAAAGATTCACTTTCTCTATCGTGGCTATTAAATTCAATTCAAATTTATTTGTATAGTACTTTTCACAATACATTGTTTTAAAGCAACTTTACAGAAAATGAATTTCGAAATGTGCATATAAACATACAATTAGTTAATACAATTATATTGTATACTATATAATATAAATATAGTTAAAAACATAAACATACTGATACTCCTGTAGTGTGTTTGAAGCGTCCTCATTGACAGTTGTGTACCAACACTGCATAGCTGTGATGTTTCTGTCTGCACGCCAATATCCCTCGTTCTAACAGCTTCGTGTCGATGTGCTGGCCTTTGTATAAACATAGCAATTTTGATGTCTTGTCTTTACAGAAAACGTACACAGTTTTAATACAATATCTTTAAAAAAAAATTATATACGTGTGGATACACACTATACAGACAAGGTTTAAATTATATACACAGACATTCTACGACGATCGACAACAACTTTAGACGCATTTTTTTATTGAATTGGCTGACATCGACTGAAATGACTATTTTGCTCAAAAAACATTAAATACACTTACTTCTTCTGGAGGTGACGTTGGATCGCGAACAGTAGGCAACGATCCACACTTGAGGATTCAACTTTGAAGCAAGACCTGCTTTGAATTGACCCTCGTTCTCAAAACAGTCAGTCAAAAAATGATTTGCGCAAACATAAAACGTATTTTGGAATTTTGAGTGGCGCCTTTCCTTCGTAAATAAAATCCATCCACTGCATTTTCAGTGGCTCTGATGCCGGAAGTAAGTGAAAACTACTATGTTCATTATTACATCCCACAACAGAACACTTATGTTTTCTTAGGAGACATTACCGGCTGTCTTTGAAACAATGGAGGATGGTGGTACAGATCACCGGGGCGGGGTCTATGCCAAAACCAGATTGTCAATCAAACCACGTCGGTGGGGCTTAGCGCAATTCTACGTCACAGTGAGAGCAATCTTAGAACAGGGCGTTCTGAGACAGTGCTTATGAATTATTGAGATTGTAAAAAAACCACTGGGTGGATTTTTATCATTCTAGGGTGGTTTTGCTCACACACTGCCAACACACATTTATGGTCAAACACCATGTAAAAGTGAATTTTGCATAAGGCCCGATTACAGCCCACAAACTCCATAGTGAATGAAAGGCAATATCTATCCATCTATCTATCTATCTATCTGTCTGTCTATCTTCTCTGTTTTTTTTTTTTCTTTTTTCTGGGTAATTTTTAATTCAAATCAATATATATTCATTTTTACAATATTAGGAAGAATTACATTATAATAAAACCTATTCTAACAGGATCTGATCTGAGAAAAAGGATTACCTTATCATAGGTACCCTCTGGGTGTCAGCACATACTGCTACCCTCAGCGTGGCACAATGACACCTATTTAAGGAGGAATAGTGAAAAATTTCAGCTGATTGTTTTCTTCACCAGTACCTATTTTAAACTCGTCTGAAAAAAAAAGTGGTTATTGCATCATGACCTCAACAGAGACGTGTGTGATTTTGTTTTAAAGCTCAACGTTGAGAATAAATTAATAAAAAGTCATCTTACACGCCACGTGAGCAACTGCCACAACACATTTATTTTCACATATCACTTCAAAAGTGACAGTTGCATTAGATTATTTAGATTGTGTAGGGTGCATTTTCTTACCTCCTTTGTCTTGAATGTGCATTTCTGTTGATTTTGGAGGGAGCAGGTAATTGTGTCTCATAATGTAGCAATAAATTTTCCTCGTTACCTTCACCACTGGTTACTGTGTCTCTCACAAAACTAGCTTTTCCTAAAATTATTTTCCTATTGTTGCTATAAATGCTATAATTGATTTTATGATAACTGTATGTTCACTGATAAAATTGAATAATTGGAGTAACATAAAATACATTATTACAAATTAGTAAATAATAATTTGTAGCTCACCATAATTTTGAGTAGCTTGCTTAATTTTGGATTTGTTGCTAAATAAAACATCTATCTGTCTTTCTCAAGCCAACCTAAAGTCTAAACTTTTTGTTAATATTTTGTCAGATTGATGAAGTCACTGGGTGCATAGTGCATTTGAGGGCAGGGACCAACAATGTGGAGTTCCAGGGGCAGACAACTGAAGACCAGAGCGTGATTTTCGAGTATGTTAGCGGAAAACTTCGGCTGCAATTGTGGGAATCTCAAGTTGGCGTGGTTTTATTTGGAAAGACTTATAAATTTCCTCCATTTGAGCACCCGGGAGGTTTCATGGTGAGCTTTGAGGAGGTTTTAGACCTTTGTCAGGTCTTGGTGGCAATTGGTTTCGCGATGTGACGTCAGAAGAAGATCCAATATGTCTGTGTGTGCTGAAATAACCCAGCAGCGCCGTGGTTTGGCTCCCGTACGTGCGGGAACTGCAGGTGGTGCTCAAATGAAGTTCTGACCTTAAACAGAAATATCATAGATTCATGAATGGCACACATGTTACAGACATACGGGAATTGTTATACGGCCAGTGCCATTGCTTAATGTGCACTGTACTCGGTGATTCTAGAGAGCTTAATGTGTGTAATTAACAATTCCTGTGGCTTGCACATGGTTAGTTACGGAACTGTTACCTTCACTCATCTGCTGCAGGAATGCTCACGACCATGGAAGAGCATTTGTTTACAATTTGGTTTTCTTTACTGAAACCTCCACATTCGAATAACAATGTGGTCGCTATGGTCAAGGCAAAACCGCGGAGGCAAACTGCGTCTACTTCTGCGAAGGCATGCTCGTCCTAAATCCTTCCGTGTCTGGATCAGCGTGAAGTGGAGTCTGTGTGGTGCAGGAGGTTGGATATGTAGTTGTCTGCGCGTTTGCAGCAGATGAAGTGGAGTCTGTGTTTTGCAGAGTGATATGGAGTTGCTGTGTGTCAGCGATGAAGGAGTCTGTGTGTGCGGAGGTGATATGAGTTTTTGCTGTGTGCAGTAGATGGAAGTGGAGCCTGTGTGTTCAGGAGGTGATTGTGGCGTTGCCGTGTGCAAGTAATGAAGTGGAGTCCTGTGTGTGCAGGAGGTGCAGCAGATGAAAGCGGGCCCTGCGTGTAGAACAGGTTATTGGAGTTTGTAACAGGTGCAGCCGAGGGCAGTGTGTGACTACAGGTGAACCCTCCGAGTCTATGTACGTAGCCTAGTTTAGTTATGTAAAGTTAAGCAAGTTTACATATGTTTACGTTTCTGATATTTTGTATATTTGTTCTTTCTGGATATTTCCTGAACATGAGAGTAATATAAATGGAAAGTATGTATAAGCAAATCACATAAAAGCTATTTTTTTCTGTTTGTGGAATCAGGATATAAATTATGGACGAGTTAACATTTGGGGATGTATTCGTTAAATGACCATGGTGTTGATGTGCTTGACTGGCCAGCAAACTCCCCAGACCTGAACCCCAGAGAGAATCTATGGTGTATTCTCAAGAGGAATATGAGAAACAAGAGACCAAAAAATGCAGATGAGCTGAAGGCCACTGTCAAAGAAACCTGGGCTTTCCATACCACCTCAGCAGTGCCATAACAAACTGATCACCTCATGCCACGCCGAATGGAGGCAGTAATTAAAGCAAAAGGAGCCCCTACCAGTATTGAGTACATGTACAGTAAATTAACATACTTTCCCAGAACGCCAACAATTCACTAAATGTTTTAGGAAGTATTCTAATTTGTTGAGATCATGAATTGGTGGGTTTTTGTTAAAAGCCATCTTATTTTATCCCTTCCTTGACCATGTGACTAAAAAACCAAATGTGAGACATTCAGACTGACCAATCAGCAGATTACAGCTTCACAATTAGCAGGACCCAGGATGTATAACACATGCTGGCCTACAGGCTTTTGATCACAATAGTGCTAGTGCATGCCAGGGCCAGTCCGTGTTTTCACTGACGTCATTTTCTGGGTCTTGATCAATTCAATTCAATTCAAGTTTATTTGTATAGCGCGTTTTAAGATACAAATCTTTGCTAAACAACTTTACAGAAAATTACTTTCTACAATATTTAGTAGTAGCTTATCAGTGGTAACTGTCAGTTTATGTGCATATGATAGGAATTTTCAGAAAAATGAATACAAACGTAGTCCACCCAGACGATGAACACTATTAACAGCAATTATTTATATGATGCAATCAAACTTATAGCAAAATGTGGTAGTTCTGTATGTTTGTCCTGGTTAGGCATCATCTGAGGTCCTCTGAGGGGTTGGCATCATCTTTTTCTCAGGTTTTCTGGATCCAAGACTGGAGCTTGTGTAAATCCTAGCTACCAATTTCGGCCCGCGAATACCTTGGACGCAAATGGGCCATGCGGCGGTCTAGAAGAGTGGTCCATGAACAAAGGTGTTTATCTGAGTTCGAGACAGTCAGCACCGCCGCATCCATGTTTTCATATTGAAGCTACCAGCTAGCATCACCATTTAAAGACACTTTAAAACAATGGCAGAACTCTCTTGCAGACACCAGCGAGTGTCTGAATTAACTTGGTCGATTGCGACCCAATGGAACATTCTGATCACCGTATGAGGCAGAAATGTATTATACATAATGAAAAAGGCTGCATATGCTAACAATCACCATATATAACAACACATTATGATTATGAAAATACCAAGACCGTTTGAAGAACTAGAAAAAAATCGTATTTATATTGGTATAAACATATTTCTATTCCTACCTCCTCCATGTAATGCGGACTTCTGCATCCGCAAGTCATTAATTTCATAAACTCGTGTAACTCGTATACCTGTCTGTCTGTGAGCTCCCTCTGTTGCTTTGGGCTGAAAGGATAACAGTTCAGTGAGATGGGGATAGCGGGTCAAAAAACCTCCACAGAGTACTACATCAAGAAAAATTAGGCCTCATTCTTTCTAAATAACTTTTGACAGAAACATACAAGGTTTGGTCAAGTATTTTTCTGTAGCGTTATATGTGTATGCATTTTTGGACCTAAAAGCCCTAATGGGGTTGTTTTGTGCATTCCTGTAGTCACAAACACACCGAGCAGCTGTGACTGAACAAGTATGTGTGTTCTCTTTTAATGTGAAATTATGATAGTTTGATTTAGCATGCTCACACAAATTAAATCCATCTTTGTTACAGCTTATTATTATTCCTTTTAATACCCCATAAATCATATAAAGATGGTTGTGATGTTGAAGTCTTAAGTCTTTAGCTGTAAGAGAAAAAACATCAAAGTTTCCTGCAAGCGAGTCATAGTTTTCCCCTCACCAGTGACTTGCTGGGGTTGTGTGACGTTTGCTTCAAAGAGGAGTGTTAAGGGAAGGTTTTTAACAGTACGCTGGCCCGGAAATACAGCTTGATTCTGGGCTCGTGTCTTAAGGTGCGAGGCTATTGGCCCAGCGTGGCTATATTTTACCAAGCACAATGACAACAGCGTGATAAGATAGCAGCGTTATGATTGGGACTCTGACAGGTAAGGTTAATGTTTAGCAAACAAATAAACAAAATCTCTAACTTGTAGTGGTACATGCTTGTGTTCTACTTAAGTTAACATTTCTTTCTGTGCGCGGTGACTACGTAACAATAGATATTGTTTGGATGGTTAACCTGTCCATCTTCTCGGTAAGTAGAAATCAAAATAGATCAACCTTAGTGTAAAACACTTAGGTGAAATAGTTTAGGAAAATTATTTTTCTAAATCATGTAGTAAAATATCTCTGCAGATGAACATCCACTAACCACACACACACACACACACACTAATTTCCTCTTTCTCACTCTTGGTCTTCCAGAACATGCTGTCATCCTGGATGTGAGAACAAGGTGGAATAACCTGTTCCTCTTGGTGGAGTGATTCTTGGAGCAGTTCCCTGCCATCCAGACCACCTCCATGGACCCTCAGCTTCAGAAATCAATGGACAAAGACAGCTAAAGAATTTTGTGATTAGCTTATAATATTTTCAGCATTTTCAGTCTGAACAATTGTGCTCATAAAACTATAGCCCAGCTAATGAAACTGATGATATTTTTCAGACTGCAGACAGATTCTGATGAGGACATCAGAAAAGCAGAACAGTCTGCCAAAGATACAAAGATACTTTACACTTAAACCATCTGCGTCTCTGCTGAAAGGAGCCCAACCTTGGGTCAGATTCTGATCTTGAATAAACTCCAGCACCACTTCACAGTTAATAATGAGGACTCCTCCTTCACAAACACCATCAAGGACACTGTCTTGAATGACCTCTCAAGAAGATACCAAGTCTGTAGTGTAAACCTATTGTATTCTCACTTGTTTTCATTAGGATTACTCAGGCACTCATTGTTAGGATGGCAACATCAGGCAGTTCTTGGAGGAGCGCACAGCCCTGGATCCCAGATTCAAGTCAGAAGATGCAGATGAAATGTGGACCAGACTGGAGGAGGAGCTGATGAAAAGGACCTCAGTACTGGTGTTAAATGTTATTGGGAATCTTCTACTTCTCTTGAATTGTAGATCAATATATATGATCCTCATACTCTATTGAACACAGACTCAGGGTGAGCAGATAGAGAGCAGGTGACCATGATGACAGCTCATCTGATGAAGACAGTAACAACACTGGTGAGAAAATATAAAGACATCCTATTTTTTACCATTTCATTTTCAGAGGAAAATTAACTTGTTCACATTTACCTTGATAATGTTTTATATTTCTCTGTATTTCTTTACTTATTAGTTCACAGAAGAGGCCAAAGCTCTCTGTCCTTGAGGCCCTGTTTGCTGTGGAGGACATGGCAGCTGAAGCAAGAAGACAGATCACTGTCAGCAGCACCACAGAGAAGATTCAGACAGAGATAAAGCACTACAGATTACTTCATCTACACTGTCCTCAGAGTCCAGTAACCAACTCCTGCGTGATTTAAAGATCTTAAGCAGCAGTGAGCATCACATATTGACTTAAAACTGCTTGTACTTTATCAAAAATATATTTACACTGATATATTGTGTGGGTTACATGTTGTTCCTTTGTGCAGTGGCTCAGGACAGTCAGTACAAAATAAAAGTCAACAACCTGAAAAAATAAAACCAAAGTTTCTCTGAGGTAATGTGTAATGTAATCTTGTTAAAATGGATTTCATAAAATTGGTATTAAAAAAAAATATTGTTCAGGAACCGGTATCAAAGTCAAGGTATCGGTATCAAACATTTTAGGTTTGGGACAGGAGCAGAATTCTTATTGCTTTAACAAATTTTAATTTAAAAATAAAATATTGACTTATTGCTTTAATAAATGTGGCTTTGAGTATGAGATATTTATCAACAGATAATACATTTTTACATATTTAAATCAAGCATTTTTTTTGTAAGTGAAAATTAAATTGCTGTTTGTCTTTAAAAATCATTTGAAAAATGCTAATAAAAAAGTAAAATATATACTAGTAACAGATGACAAGAACTACTGTAATTGCGTAGTTCAGCTCAATTTAGAGGATGAGCTGGTGTTTGCTTCTGCCTTTGGTTTTAGAGAAACTCCAACAACTGAGTTTCTGCATGAAAACCTGAATAGAAACAGGAAGATGTTCCCAGAAACACCTGCAGCATAACATTGAAGCTCCCAGTAGATCTGGAGTATGAAGACTTCTGCCAGTTCATGACCGAAGGAATTCAGTCCTCAGACTTTGAAGTAGCTTAATATCATAGAGGAAAATCATAAAGGATCAAGATTAAACTGTATTGGTGTGTGTATAAATTCTTATGCAATTATACTTGGCTTTGTTATTCAAACTGTGTTGTTTGTTAACGTCAATAAACATTTAACAGATTTAACTCTATTGGTGTATGTATAACTGGTTATGTCTGTATTTTTGCTAGAAACATAGGATCTAACAGAATGGAGTTTTAATGTGATTCTGTTTCTAAGTAAGTTGAGTATTCATGCTCAGTGTAGTTACTGTATGTTACTGTGTCACAGGAGAACTGATCTTCCTGTTGAGGCCGGTTTCTCCAGAAGGATCTCACAGGATCTGAGTTAAAGCAAGGTGTATTATCTGAGAGATGACTGAAACTCCAACTCAAGAGTACAAACATACATTTGTGTTGTATTTCTTTATTTTCTTATCCATCTATGTATTTACTGATTTTTACTTATTATATTTTATTTTACTATTACTTCTGTTTATTCTTTTGTTGGTTCTGTATTGTCATCATAAGTAAAGATCTCCAGTAGTCTCCATCTCAAGGTTTTTAATAATGTTAAGAGAAAAAGTAATTTCCTAATTGAGGATGTAACTGGTTCAAATACAAATTGAAAACATTCCCAGATATAGAGTGATCTAGTAAGACCTATAAGTGCAGAGATTTAGTGAAAATTTTTTGTTATAGCTGGATGTAACTGGTTTCATTCCAATTTGTTGACAGTGCCACCTATTGGTCAAAAGTTATAAGCAATTCTTTTGTGTTTTACAAGGTTGTCAAATTAGCTTTTTAAAATATTTCCCTTTGAGTTGGTTTGAGTGAACAGTAACAAGGTCTGCAGTTTAAGACATTACCTTGAAAGAACAAAACACAAGATTCTTTTAAAAGTTCTTTTAAAATACAATCAAGACTACTAAACAACTCTAATAGATGTAAACTAATCTAACACATAAACACACACATTCACACAAGTAGCAGAAAGAAAGAAAGAGAGGAAAGAATGAGTTTTAAGAGAGTGAGAATATAAAATCCCAAGTTTCTAGCAGCATATCTTAGACCCGAACAACCATCAATCATTAATTCAACCCTCACATTGAGTTTTCTGTGATTTCAGGTGTTAACTGAAGGATGGAAGTGGAGTCCTGCAGGCTGGTCAGAGTTTGAGGAGGGCAAAGACAAAGAGACACAGCTTTGTGGCAAAACTTAATTAGAAAACAACACTCTTGACAGAAAAGAAACAAAGAAGAAATAAAAAAAAGAGTGAGTAGATGAGGTCACAGATCGGAGCGCATAGCTGCACCTCCCTAACCTCGCTAAACTCAGACACACGAGAGAGTCTAATTGTGTGCAGAAACCCTCCTGTTAGCCTATAGTCTTCACGGGGACAGGTAGACATGAGTTTATCTTTCCTTCACGTGAGGGTGCAGCTTTGTTTCTCCTGCCTTCAGTATAAATCAAAAGGTATGTATCTGAATCTGAGGTGCACACCTCGTTCCTAGTTTTGGGTACACGGTTGTAAAAATAGAATGAATATATGCAAGGGCGATTGATTACTCGGGGCGTATACTGAGAATATGAAACAGTTTCTTAGCTTGAGGCGTATTAAACTGATATCAGTATTTGACAAAAAATAATTCGAAGAGGTGATATTTACATCATAAGAAGGAACCACACAACTCACTGTAAACAACTCAATAGAGTTATTCATGATGGCATTCAAACACTAATCTTGGATAAAAGCATATTATGTCGGGTAACACAGTCTTCGACATGAATGGAATTATTACAAATGAAGAATGCATCCTGAACGCAGCTGTTTATATGTAAAGACAGGGTAGGTTTTGTGCCACCGGGTATGTACCTCAGGAATGACTCGAACGCTTTCCCTATCCTCTCTTCCAAAACAACAGACCAGAGATCTAGACTGGGGCGAACCTCTGAAAGTACTCCACAAACAGGTATTCATACACAAGGGCTACACAGCTGGATGTTCCATCAGCAACTTCTCTCAATAAACACTCGTCGTCGTCCCCCACAATATGCACACTGTTCCTTACTTGCTGATTGTTTTCACCACGTCTCGCCACTCGGTCTTCGAGCGGAGCGGATAAAAGACGGTCGTCTCACAACACCGGTGAAGAGCTGGTTGGGTTTAGCTCTCCAGCCTAGAGGGTGATGACAACATGCACAGCACGACACTGCAGACTTCAAGTGTATGACAAAAGAAAAGACTCTCACTCCACACACTCCTCCGGAGGAAGGTCCCACATAGGACACAGTTCCTGGACGTTGGGGGCATCAAACGCAGACGGCCAGAGGGAACGTCACAGCCACGAAAGGCACCAAGACTCCTTTTTCGCTGGTTCCGGCTGAATCCTATTACGGTGGGGCCGCCACACTTTTCACAACTTCGCAAAAAACTTTGACCTCGATGAATATTTCAGCGTATTTAACACTGGATCTGTTCTCTTCCAGATAACCGGACATCCGACATCAACTGGATTCTCAAGAATCCTAGCAGATCTTCAATGTGTGTTAAATTCACATCACACAATGCATCTGAACCACAATGCTCCAATAAAGATATTCGTATACTCAGCCCTGTATGTGTATCTCTCTTTGCTTTTTCACCAACAACTGGCTCCAACTCTCTCCTCCGCTCTGTTGACACCCACAGTAATGTACGTTTATTGTAGCTGTAAACTAAAGCTCCGCAGTTGCCCACACCAAGGATCGCCACCTTTCGTGTGTTCTCTATCCTATTATGTCATCCTCTTCACAAGGATCGCCACAGACAACGTTCCCAATAACACGCTGATTTGTGTTCGCCGGCGTTCCTGGCGATATATAGTCCGGGCGGAACTAATCTTCCTCATTTTTGGTTCCGCCCCATCAGTCACTCCGCCACACAAGTCAGCAGCATAGACGAGGGGGTCTTCACTACATAGACATGAGTTTATCTTGAGGTGCAGCTATGTTTTTCTCCTGCCCTCATATAAATCAAAACATCTTCTCACTCACATCGTTCCTAGTTTTCCCACTCTTGTAAAAATAGATGATACTTGATTACTATACTGAGAATATGAAAACAGTTTTACCAAGTATTAACTGATATCAGTATTTGCAAAAAATAATTTGATATTTACATCATAAGAGAACCACACACTCACTGTAAACAACTCAATAGTTATTCATGATGGCCTGTCTTGATATATAAAAGCATATTACGTCGGTGACAGTCAGACATTTGGAATTATTCAAATGAAGAATGATCTGATGCATGTTTATATGTAAAGACAGTCTGTGGGTTTTAGAGGGGACTCCAGTAAACCGGTTTCAAGCAAGGAAGAGATCAAAAAGGTCTTCCTCGGAGCGGCGTTGTCTGCTCTGAAGAGGGTGGAGCGGCTCCTGGTGTGCTGCGGCCGCTGCGCAGACTCTCACTCTCCTCCGGAGGTGTCCCTCCACACAGTATGGTTTAATCAACACTCATTCAGCGGTGAACAAGACTTTTCTGCTGAATGACTTTTTCTCTTCGCACAATTTGGATTTCATGTTCATCACTGAATCATGGATTAAAGATGGTGATCTTACCCCTTTTTCTGAACTGGTCCCGGTTGACTGTACGTTTGTAAACTCCTCTCGCCAAAATAGACGAGGGGGGTGGGTTAGTGACTGTGATGAAAAAACTCATCGTGCTAATGTCGTGCCGTCCCTGTGAATATTCACACCACTAACATTTTCTCCATCTCAACTGGAACGGTCCTGTCTGCTTAAGCCGCGTTCAGACTGCACGATTTTAGCCCAGTTTTTTGCCTCGCCGACAGGTTTTGAGAAATCGCCGACAAATGCCCGAAATCACAGGCAAATCGTTTGCTCGTTCACGCGAGTGGACAATCACGCAGTGTGAATGAGCAAAGACGCGATCTGAGAGAATCGCCGACGAGTCACCGACGCCCGTGAGATATTTTGGACCTTCGGCGAAAAATCATGCTGTGTGAAAAGTGTTCTTACTTTACTGAAAACTACGTCGGCGATGAACAGCCAATGAGAGAGCAAGAAAAGAGCAGCGGGGCAGTTCACGGGGAGGATTTAAAGAAAATTCTGGTCTATATGCTCTGGAAATAGAAAAAATTTCTGACTTGTGATCTGATTATTACTGTAGTAAGGAAAATTGTTTCTATGTTTTGGAGTGAAAAGTAATGGCAAAATCATCAAGAAAAAAGCAAGCAGTGCACCCATTCTTTTTCAAACAGCCAATGAGAGAGCAGATAAAGAGACGGGGAGTTCAGGGATTTGTATCTACCACAATATCAGCAAGCATGGCTAAGTTTCAGAAAAAGCCTTCTTCTCGGTCTATGTGGACCCAAGAAACCGTGGAAGAAAAATTAGTAGAATTTTGGCAGGAGCACCCGTGTCTGTTTGACGTTTCATCTGAGCTAGCCCAGTCTCACATGAGAACTCCGGTCTTGAGTGCTTGATATCTCGTTGTTTCCCTTGTCACATCTCGCGTGTGTTTGGTTGTGAATTAATACGTAGTTTGCATGTCAGACACTTGTTGGCAATTCATTATAATGTAAACGTCATGCAGTGTGAAACCTTCTGTCGCCGATCCATCGTGCAGTGTGAACACAGCAGCGACTGAATGCTGGCCGAGATAGTCATGCAGTGTGGAAAAGAACAGTGACCCGCACTTTGAAAATCGTGCAGTCTGAACTCGGCTTTAGGGGTGATCTACCGTCCTCCACATTCAGTCAAGGACTTTCTACAGCAATTCACTGGTTTTATTGGTAACATTGTTAAGTTTGATCATTTTTTTATTGGTGGGCGATTATAACATTCAAAGATTTAAACATTCTGATTATATGCTCTCTGATCTCAGACCTATTTTATTGTCCATGTCTCTTCCCAGTCTTCTTCATGTCTCTACTAAAGCGTCATCTATGTCCCGGGTTTGTTCTCCTCAGTTCAGTGAGAATTTTAGTCAGCGCTTTACCAAGTCCTGTTCTCATCTATTCCTGGACTCCCCGTTAGCGGACCTGGACGAACATCTGAGTCTGTTAAATAGTGCCTGGCTCGATGTATTGAATGAGACTGTTCCTCTAAAGCCTCTAAACCACAAACCTAAATCTGAATTATGGCATACTGCTGAGACTTGGCTCCTAAGGCAAGATTGTAGAAAGGCTGAGTATAAGTGGAAAAAGGACAGAATACACCATCTCACTACAGTTGATAAAGACAGTTTATTAGTTTATCAGAGAGCCGCCAAAGCTGCTAAGGCAACCTATTTTTCAAATTTAATACTACATAATCAGTCAAGACCTAAAGTCTTGTTTTGTGTTATTAATCCCCGGTCAATACTATGTCTGTTGCCTCTGTTGCTCTTCATGAAAGCTTCTCTAGGTTTTTTAAGGAAAAAGTAGTTAAACTAGGACTGGTAACTCATAGATTTATCAGCTGCTTTCGACACTATTAACCATTCTGTATTATTCAATGGACTGAAATCTTGGGTGGGTCTCTCTGGCACAGTTCTGAAGTGGTTCCAGTCATTTTTATCTAACAGGAAATATGTGGTTAGGCTAGGAGAATTTTTAGCTTCCACTGCTTCTCTCCCCTGTGACCTTCCACAAGGCTCTATTTCGTCCCCCTCCCTATTTTCATTATATATTCTACCTCTGGGATCTATTTTTAGAAAACATGGAGTGTCGCTTCACTTTTATTCTGATGATACTCAAATCTATTTAGCTTTTAGGAAAAATGATCCACTGGCCATGACTGCTCTTTTATCCTGTCTAGATGAGGTTAAATCATGGTTATCTCAAAAAATGTTATCCATAAATGAGGAGAAAACTGAAGTAATTGTTTTTTTGGCCCTTCAGAAAATATGAAAGCATATATGAAAGGATTTTAGGTCTTCACAGGTACAGAATCTGGGTGTTATTTTAGATGACTCATTAAAAATTAGATAAACAAATTTCCACTGTGATTGAGTCCAGTTTTAATCAGCTCAGTATACTTGCAAAAATGAATAATTTCCTCACTGATAAGACGGTGCTAGCTTTTATTACGTCACGTCTTGATTACTGTAACTCATTATACTGTGCATTTCTAAAGCTCAGATTGCCCGTCTTCAACTGGTCCAAAATGCTGCCTCTAGATTTCTTTTAAAAAAGAAAAAATGGATCAGTCCACTACTCCGCTTTTTAAAGGCCCTTCATTGGTTGCCTGTTCAATTTAGAATACATTTTTAAATCTTATTGTTTGTTTTTAAATCTTTACACAATCAAGCACCCAGCTACCGATCTGAATTGCTGCATCAACACATTCCCTCGAGAAGCCTAAGATCTGGTGACCAGAACCTTCTTTTAATTCCACATTCCAGACTTAAGTGTAGAGGTGACCGTGCTTTCTCTGTGATTGGTCCTCACTTCTGGAATGACTTGCCAGTGGAGAGCCGAATGACCCCCTAGTCTGACCATTTTTAAGTGTCTTTTAAAAACCCATCTGTTTTCATTGGCCTATTAGGTTTTATATTCCTGCCTATTATATTTTCTATTTGTGTTTAATTTTATTCTGGTTCTTTGTTTTAGTCTGTTTTGTGTGTTCTTACTACTCTTATGATGCTGTTTCTTTTGAGAAGCACTTCGGTCAGTCTTGTGGTGGTTTTAAATGTGCTATATAAATAAAGTAAACTTGAAACTTGAGACTTTTTGTGGTTCTTTGCCTTGTTTCAACACAATTCTGATCAAATCTTCAGTGTCTGATTCACACCAAAATCGCATACTGACAATATACATGTAGCAAGCAGAACATAACTTATAAAAAAATTATAAATTATAAAATAAACAACCTTTAATTATAAAATAAACAAAACAAAATAAAAAGTAAAGCAGCAGCCCCTCACAGATGACTGTCGCATAAAACATAATAAAGCACAACATGAAGTCCAGGCCTGTCCTCTCTCGTCTTGCACTGTCATCACTCCTTCTTTTATCCTTCCGGATCTCCTTCCTTGAGACTCGCTCTGTTCCCACAGCTCTCGCACCCTGCTCTTCTTGCCACATAAATGCTTAATGCTTCTCTCTGGTGTGAATTTTCATGTGCCTGTTAAAGCTTGCTTGCTGTGTGAAACTATTTCCACATAGTTTACATGTAAACAGTTTCTCTCCAGTGTGAACTCTCTTGTGCCTGTTAAAGCTTCCTCCTCGAGTAAAACTCTTTCCACACTGATTTGCAGGTGTAAGGTTTCTCTCCAGTGTGATCCTCATGTGGACTCTCAGTTTTCCTTCATGGTCAAAACTCTTTCCACACTGTTGGCAGGTGAAATGACTTCTAGATCTAGCCTTCTGAGCTCTTTTTGTGAGGAAGTCTTTGCAGTCTGTGAGCAACTAAATGATTTTTGTCCAGGTATCAATCAAGATGTTTCTTATACTGATATTTTTCTTGTATTTCATTCAGGACACAGTCCTGCAGAGTTCATAACCAACACACCAACCATACTCCATCAACAAATCAAGAGCTTGACTGAGGTGTGTTCAATTAGAGTTGAAGCTACTCTGCAGGGCTGTGGCCCTCCAGGAACTGCATTTCACATCCCTGGTATTTTTTAAAAAATATAGTCCTTTCAACAATGTTCAGTTTTACAGAGAAACTGTTTGTGAACAATATCAGTCAGGATTTAAGCCCCATTGTAACACAGAAACGCTGTTTATTAAAGTTACATCTCACTTCTAGAGCTCTTAGATCTTCAACAACAGATCACGACATCCTCTTGGAATTAGCTTGAGAATTATTTTTGTATTTGCGGACAATAATTAATATAGTTTGTGTCCTTTCTTTCAAACTGCTACCACTTTGTGTAAATGAAGACATCTCATCAAACAGATCTATGGAGTGTGTACTGATAAATAGATTTTTTTGTTGTATTTAACAAATAATGAACAATACCCCTCACAACAAGCCATCAATGTGTTAGAGGTGTGAACTACCTCCAAACAAACACACAGGGTAGAACCAGGCCCCTGGTTAAGTTGTGGTAACAGACACAACATCAAGATAAGACAGATAATGAGATAATTTCACTCTAAATGCACTTTAAAACAGACAAATGTACCCTTGGTCTATACAGTCCATCCTTTACTCTCTATATATGTTTCCCAGCATTATTTGAAGCTGTTCAAAAGTCCCTCTTCATAGTGTACTCATTCCAAAAAAACTGATGGCACATTCCAAGAAGTGCTTTCAATTGGCTCCTTGGTGTGAATGCCAAATAGTCCATATTTACACAATTTGTGTGGTCTGGTATTCTGTCACTTTTTATCCAAGATGAAGAAAAAGACAATAAAGTTTCCAAATGAAGGTAATATTTATTATAATTAACTCCAAAGGTTTAACAAACTTGAGCCAATTTGCAAACATAAACATGAACAATACCAGACAATGAGAGAGAGAGAGAGAGAGAGAGAGAGAGAGAGAGAGAGAGAGAGAGAGAGAGAGAGAGAGAGCAACTTAAATACACAAAGGTGAAAAGCTAAATACAAACAGGTGTGCTAGTAAATGTATCCATGGTAACACGTGACTGGTGGGAAAACTAGAACAAGGAAACTGGAAACTAACTGAACAAACTAAAATCCACAATGAGGAAATTAACTGAACTAAAACACAAGAATACTATATGATGCTCCTGAAATAAAACTCAGAAAGATGTGATTCATTGTTTTGGTTAATATTACTCATCTTATACATCACATACAGCCTGTATGATTCAACTTTTCCCCATGGTCCGTGTTAAAAAAAAAAAGCAAACAAAAATCACAATATATTTCAATACTTGTAGAAAACATATAGGATAGAATAAAAAATTTCAATTCAGCACCCGGGTATTGCAAGAGGGTCTGTAGCCAGGTGCATGGTAGGGAAATTCTCCTATCATGAAAAAGGTAGTTTTTAAGTCTCAGGTTATATAGGCTGGTTTGCTGAAGGGACTGACATGTTCCGTGGAGAAATATTTGCATACCATTATATCCCAGAAACACTAGCTTCACAGACATCCAGGTTTTTTGCTCGATGTGGTCTGCCAAATATTGGTCAAATTGCGAGAAAGTTGTGGGAACACTGTCCAGAGTTGGAGGACTTGTGAACATGCGCCCCTTCTCACATTACCATCATGCATGCAAAAGCGCCCATTCATGGAGGTGTGAGGGAATAATGACAATTAGTGTATTTATTACATTTGCCACAACACATTATGATTGTCTGTCTCTGCCCCTACTTGTTGTTTTCCAAATTATAACATTCAATTTTAAATGTGTACAGTTTTACAATGGGGGGGACGAAATCCAGAATGAGCTGAACAACAATCGGGGAGGAGGTTTTGAGAACAGGTTAACCGCTTCCTCTCTCGAGCAGCCATATGTTCCAAGTACCTGTCCAAAAGCCGGTAAGCATTTTTAATGTAAAGTTGGTCCAAACGAGACCAAGTGGTTTGAACACGCTGCTCGGCCTTGTGCATTTTAGAGTTCCATGCATAGGTGCTCCCTTAGGAAAACAATGTATAGTCAGCACTTTTACACTGATCAGGATTCGCTTAATAATTAATTTAACTTCACACGTTAATTAAGTGTTGATTATTTCCAGGTTATGTGACATATTAGAGAATGACAATGTAGTATCGGACCTGTGGTCCTCACTGTGAACCTAAATTACTGCCAACATACAGTGTGTGTCAAGTTCGCACAGACATGCTAACAATCAGGCAAGTGGCTGGAACAAGCGAAAGCAGAAAACATTGACCGGGACACTGGCCAAAGATACATCAAGGTACAACTAGGGAAAATAGTATATTAACATTTTTTGTTTTTAATTTCAGCCTTTGTTAAACAAGGAATTTCTTTTGGAACAGACGTACAAGGATGCAGAGGCAACAAAGGACCGGAGAACTCACAGGCTGAGTATCTCTTCCAGCAAAACCGTCAGCAGTGGGTGTCAGGTGTTCAGAGTGGACTCAGGTACTTTGAAAAAAATTATTGATGGGATATTTTAAGAATCATAGGCTCTGCTCTTGACAGGCCTCTGAAAAGAGGTGATTGTAAACTGAGGACATTGGCATAATCAGACTTGTTTGTGTCATCAAAGGGAGCCACAATCCAAAATAAGGACCTGCAGAGGACCATCGAGGGGCATATTTGGGCATCAAACAGTGAAAATTTCAGCTGTATGTAGTCTGGTGAGGCGCAGCAAAGTGGCCGCTTAGTAGCAGATTTGTGAAAAAATTAATTCACTACTGATTTATACATAGTAAAAATAGCAAAGCTTTTATTTAAAAAAAAAAAACACTCTTTTGAAGTAGGTTGACTACAAGTCAGGGCAGCATACTGAAAAACTGTCAAAATATAATAAGGTTGAGGGCCAATATCCAATATTTCCAATAGATCTGACATAGTGCAGAGATGGTGTACTGACTTACCAATTTGTCCTCGATTTAAAAACAAAAAGATTGTTTTTAAAATAGATTCTGAAAAAAATGTCCCCAAGTTTTTTCACAATTTTTAAAGATGATTAGGAAAACTTGTGAGCAAAAATGATCCCACAACATCTGTCACAATAATCATAAAAAATACAAACTATTGGAAGTCTTATTTTGTATGGTGCTTTGTGTAGTGATGTGTGAATGTACACTCATTTTTGTGTCTCATTGTAGTGGGAAACAAGCGAAGGCCTCAACTGAGAGAAAGATTGCTGTTGAAGAAAGCCTTTGGAAGTTGCCATCAGACCACAATGCTACTGTGGGGGAAGTTGAAAAACGCATCCTCCCAATGAAACTCCTGGTGGGACAACTATCCTGGCCATGGGAATGGTAAGTATCTTCTCTGAAAGACACTGAATAAAATTGTTGTGCACACATCTTGATGTAAATATGGATCCGATGAAAAAAAAAAAATGTTAAGACATGGCCAATATGCCAAAAAAAGATGCAGTAATTTGTAAGGCGTCGGATTCTCATTGTGTAGACAGCATGCAAAAATATCTTTCTGTCCCAATATTTTTATAGGAGGTTGTAAGATTAACATGTGATGTAATGTATTGCAGGTCATGGTGATATGGAGCGGGAACAAATGTTTTTACAAGGTAATGCTGATGGCTAGACTGAAAGAAGAAGAATGTATTGTGGTTCACGAAGTCAGCAGCACATGGAGTACATGGGAGTAGTTGCTGGATCTGATTGAAGAGTTTACCTTTCAGTCATTGAGACACCAGTGGGAAATGTGTGGAAGGACAATAATAGGAAGCCTCTTTCACTTCTATGTTGCTTCTCTGGTAACCATTGGCTCCATTTCTTTCTATTTTAATGTCCCCTTCTCAGGAAGTACAGAAGGGATTAATGGAAAGAAAAGACGTGAGGGACTACTCTGTGTGCTGAATGAGAAGATTGCGTGAAGTTGAAGCACAACTGGGATAAAGCCACGCACAACCTTACAAAAGTATTCTTGTACTCGCAAACATTGCCCGTAGGTGACTGTTTCTGAAGAGGAAGACTCGGAGAATACTTCCTCAACTGATGGAGGAACTGGGACAGTAGTTAACTTCGGGAGATAGGATGGTGTTTACATTGTGTTGAACCACAAACTCCGTGCTGAATACATTGTATGGAAAAACCTGAGGTTATTTTACTGCTGTTGTAACGATTTCGTAGTGTTAGAGCATGTACTGCAAATTCCTCTTAAAACTGTAAAAACCCATTATGTTTAGCCCATTAGTCACCACCCGCTGCCTACAACCCAAGCCATGGTGATTAACAAACTGTTCAAACATGACAAATTACCTATGGGTTTTTTTGCATTAAAATTTTGGTCTAAATGTATTGCGCAATGCCCTACATCGCTTCACTATAGTTTGTATATATTGTACTACCGGTACGTTTACATAGCCTATTGTATTGTTACTCTCTCCACAGTGGTGCTATTCCAGCTTATGTTTCCGCGTTAGTAAATCAATACTCACTTCAATCTCAATCACTCGCTCGCTCACTACACACCACAATAACGTACACAACATACCTACATACACGTCAATCACCACACACACTCCACTCTCTCGTTCACGCCACCTGCGCGACACACACACACAAACACCCCTACCTAATCTAAATATATATAGTCTTTATTTTATACAGGGCATAGTCTCTTAGCTCTAGAAAGCCTTACTTTCATTCATTTCACCCAGTAAAGTGAACGGTTTGTTTACAACTATAGTCATGTCTCTTTTGTTTGATTCATGAATAGTTTTCATTTAAGTCAGGTTCCTGTTTTACCCATTGTGTGAGGTTGTGCCTTTCCAAGTAAGTCTGTAGTATTAGGCCTATATTCTAAGCCGGGGTCATCAACTACACTTGTCCGAGGGCAAAACCATTTCTCGAGCAGCACTATCAGGGCCAGACACTCTTGTAAAGTAAAACTGAACATTGTATCCTATAAGTAATATATTATAGGACATGTACTTATTAGAGATTATATTTAATTTATATTTATGATATATTTATTTCAGCCTTTGTCAGTGTGTAACTTACCATATTACCTTGTACGATAGCAAGCCACTAGGGCGAAAACTATATTTTAGGCCTTCATATTCCATGAGGCTGTCAACTGCTCAAGGTGGGAAAAGGTGACCTGGCCGCTGGACGAGGCGGACAATCACAAGCGAAACTGATTGACATCCAGGCTAGGACTGAAGGCGCTTAGGCAGACATAAAAAAGATGTCAAGCGGAAATGTCAATCCCTTCGCAAAAAAAACTGTCGTGATGTTGAAACTTTACTAAATTTTTTGTTTGTGTTCTCAATCACGGGACTCTCGAGGTTCCTGTTCGGGAAAAACAAAACACGGAGGACATTAAGTGCGAAAATTTAAATATATCTTGTTCTGAATTATATTTGTGTTTTATAAGCAAGCAAACAGGAGATTGACACTCAAATATGACGGTTTTAATAATCAACCCGGGCATTTTCAGTTATGACAAAATAAAAGTGTGTGGGTTTTTTACTTTTTGATAGCGGAAGGTAGCCAACATTGGCCGTGGCCGTTACATATGGAGATTAGGGACAGTACGCTTTGCGTCAGGGAGACCAGACTACAGCCCCCCAGTTGGCGCGTGGTCTCAGGTTTTAGTTAACTTACGTCATTAAACAACATTTTTTTTGTCTTCTTTAGCATAGATCATATACATGCAGTTATAATTATGTATAGGGACAGTTTCGTGCTGGTTTTGATATATGGGGTTTAGATATATGTTTGTCAAAACCCTAGCACAACCCTAAAACGGAGGAACTAAAACTGGGGTGCTGATGTCTACACAAGTACTGAAGAGGGTCTAGGGAGTTTGTAGTTTGTTTTTAAACCCGGGGTTTTCCTTTAAAATTGGAAGTTGTTAAATACTTTTTTGGTTGGCATTCCAGGGGGTGTGGGGATGCATCAAACAAATTTTTTGGCATCAGACTTTAGATATTGTTTGTCTTGTTTCAATGGGGGATTTTTATTTTTAACGCCATAAACCTCCTGCCCCCCACCACCGCACGCCCATGGTGACTATTGCTGAAACTTATAACCCCATGTAACACCTTTTCTCTTCACGTTGGTTTCATGTATGTAACGCCGTTTGATCCCCATAATTATAAGCCTTAAAATATGCCCCTGTGGTTAAGGTTCACAAGGTCAATATCGTCAAAGCAGGAATAATATTGAACCGTCAGATTGATATATGTTACTCTCCAGGTCAAGACCTTTCAGGGAGGTATTTGTTAAGCTCTATGCCAAAGTTTAATTTTTTTCACATTTTTGGACTTTGCCCTAACAGTCTCTGGTTCAGAGAGCACTTTGGCGGCTTCAGTGTGTGTGTGTGCGTGTGTGTGTTTGTTTGTTGTGTTGTCTGTTTGTGTGTGTGTGTGTGTGTCAGGGGCATCGGACTTGGGGGTCTAACAACCAGAGTGCTGATTACCTAGGGCCCCAAGAAGAGAGGGCCCTTGCACGTCTCGATATATTTTATTTTACCTGGTATTTCAGGGGGGCCCATCAGGACTGCCTATTCACAGGCCCGGACTTGTGCAACGCCCCTGTGTGTGTGTGGTTTGGTGTGTGTGGGTGTGTGTGTGTTGAGCGTGTTGTGTGTGTGTGTGTGTTGTGTGTGTGTGTGGTAAATAAGACTTCAAATAAGGATTGTTTGAGATTTTTTTATCTTTGATTTTGGAGGTTTTCTGCCAGGATGACATAGTCTGTTCACATCATTTATTCCTTGCCACAGCACATAGCTACACAAGGCACTAATGTTATCGTTAATTTAAGTAGACAAAAAATTGTTTTTGCAGTGCTTTATGGAATGCATGGTTAACTAGTAATTACTCTCTCACACTTACAACACACAATCTCTCCTCTCACACAAGAGCAAGCGCACGCACGCACGCCAGGCACACACCACACACCACTTCGGATATGTGCTTTAACGGGACTCTCCTAGGCGGTAATGGTTTTTTCTAATTGTACAAACTGTATCTATCCCCCTACCCTACGCCTTCCCCTCAACCTACCAATCACAGAAAACTTTTCACATTTTTTTTTCAAAAAACACCATTTAGTATGATTTTTTTAAGCCGTATGGTTTATGAGGACACAGATGTCCTCATAAACCATGTTTTCGTTGTAATACCCATGTCATTATGCACATTTGTGTCCTCATAAACCATATACAAAAACACACACACTAACAGCAGGCCCTGACAGGAGGGGGACAGAGTAAAGGTACACAGGACCTACAATTTCCACACTTTTATCAGCCCCGGGTCTTTTATTAGTCCAGTAGACCCGAACATCCTGTGTGTAATATAAATGTGGTGTACAGTGTGTGGTCACTGAAAATGTGTTCAGATATATTTTCTATTGTAAATATTGTATTTATTTGCAAGTCGCTTTGGACAAAAGCGTCTGCTAAATGATTAAATAAATATATATCTTCACGAAACTGAGCCAAGCCCAAAGTGTCTGAGTTTGAACAACTAATAATGTATTCATTTTTCGTTTGATAAAAAATGAAAAACGGGTCCAACAGACCCGAACACCATACAAGGGTTAAAGAACTGTCACAAAAGTGCCATCCCGTTTTTAACGTGTGGGCAACGTTAGTGCGATTTAGAGGTCATTGATTGACAAGGGGGTTGCCCTATCACAGAGGCACAGAGGTCAGCAGATTGACAAGGAGTGAGGGGGTGTCCGCTTTCCGCCACCCACCATTCATACTGTACATCCTCAACGGTAGGTAATGAATACACGTAGGATATCAACAATTGCTACCACGGAACTCTGAATAATACAGTTAGTTAGCGCTGTCTACGCCCTTCATTCGTTATTATTTATCACCATGAATTTATGGATGTGTCAATGACATTAGGGGTTTATCCCGCATTATATTAGCCACGGCATTTAACGTTAGCGCATTTGGGCGTCGGCCATGTGCTAATCGAGGTCAGAATCTATGGTCAGATGATAAATTGAAACTTTATGGATTCCAAATTCCCGTCATGCCGC